>NC_053496.1:57433900-57481400 GCF_905171775.1 Rana temporaria
GTCGCGCCGTCGCCGCGATGATGACGCAGCGAAAGTGCGCGACGCTGTCATATAAGCAATTCCACGCATGCGTCGAATCATTACGACGCATGCGAGGGATGGGTTCGGACGGATCGATCCGGTGAGTCTGTACAGACCACCGGATCGATCCGCTGGAGCCGATTCCAGCGGATAGATTTCTTAGCATGTTAGGAAATTTTTATACGCTGGAAATCGGCCGGGCCGAAAAATATCCGCGGATAAATATCCGCTGGATCGTACACACCAGCGGATCTATCCGCTGAAACCGATCCGTGGATCTATTTCAGCGGATCGATCCTCTCGTGTGTACGGGGCCTTAGAAGAATAGTTTGAGCCATAAACAACTGCCAGTCTGGTCCTTGACCTAAGACTGAACTACCAGAGCCAAACTCTTCTTGTTCAATAATTTTTATTGAAGAAAGATCAACAAAAAGCATCCCATACATTATACAAGGGAAGAGCATTGTGATGGAGTAGGTATAAATCAGGCACAGAAAATAATACTAGCTGAACTCGGCCTATCTGCCAACATGCCGCTAAGTCTAGAGCAGAATGATTATGGCTTATCCCATTATAAGATGAGAGGGCCAGCTGGGGTTCACAAACGCAGTCCAAACAATCTTAACCACTTGCCTACTGTACACCTACACCCCCTTCGTGCCCAGACGAGATTTTAGCTTCCGGCACTGCGTCGCTTTAACTGACTACTGCGCTGTCGTTCGACGTGGCTCCCAAACAAAATTGACGTCCTTTTTTCCCCACAAATAGAGCTTTCTTTTGGTGGTATTTGATCGCCTGTGCGGTTTTTATTTTTTGGGCTAAAAAAACCAAAAAGAGCGTACATTTTGAAAAAAAAAACACAATATTTTTTACTTTTTGATATAATAAATATCCAATTTTGAAAAAATATATATTTTTTTTCTCAGTTTAGGGCGATACGTATTCTTCTACATATTTTTGGTAAAAAAAAAAAAAAAACGCAATAACCTGGTTTGCGCAAAAGTTATATTGCCTACAAAATAGGGGACATAATGATTTATTTTTTATTTATTTTTTTACTAGGAATGGCGGCGATCTGCGTTTTTTTCGGGCCTGCGACATTATAGCGGACACATCGGACAGTTTTGACACATTTTTGGGACCATTCACATTTATACAGTGAACAGTGCTATAAATATGCATTGATTACTGTATAAATGTGACTGGCAGGGAAGGGGTTAACCACTAGGGGCGGGGAAGGGGTTAAATGTGTATCCTGGGTGTGTTCTAACTGTGGGGGGAGGGGGATGACTGGGGGAGGTGACCGATCTGTGTCCCTATGTACAAGAGACACAGATCAGTCTCCTCTCTCCCTGACAGGACGTGGAGCTCTGTGTTTACACACAAAGCTCCACATCCCTGCTCAGTTACTGGGCAATCGCGGGTGCCCGGCGGCCATCGCGGCCGACGGGCACGCGCACTGTGTTCCCAGTGACGCGACGGGTGCGTGTGCGCCCTAGAGGCTTTAAATGACAGGACGTCGTATGACGTCCTGTCGGAACAATAGAGCATTCCGCCCGCCGTCATTTGACGGCGGGCGGAGGTCAAGTGGTTAAAGGAGTTGTAAAGGCAGAAGTTTTTTTTATCTTAATGCATTCTAAAAACCCTTTGTGTGTAGCAGCCTCCCCAGCACCCCCCAATTACTTACCTGAGCCCCATCTCTCTTCAGTGATGTCCACGAATGTCTAAGCCGTCCAGGACACTCCTCCTGAGACACAGCAGCGACGCCATTGGCTCCCACGGCTGTCAATCAAAGTCAACATTAAGTGAACATTTTTGACTGTTTGGATTTAGTAATGAATTAAGCATTTACATTGCACTGTTTTACACTGTTTTGTGGCATCTATTTTCACATTATTGTGGTACTATTAGGCCCCATTTATACTTCACGTAGCAGGAACTTGTGTTCCTGCTGGCAATTTTGTGTAGGCCATTTTTACGTGATTCTGCGTGTCACCCATAGGGCAGCTCATTCACTTCAGTGGGCTGCCCTATGCATGGTTGTTGCCCAAAAGAAGATCCTGCTCCTTTTTGAGCGTCATGTTTCAGCGATTTTTAAAGGTGCGCTTTGCTGCGATTGCAGTGTGTAACGACACCCCGAGTATGAAAGGGGTTAAAGTCATTTAGAACATTCCATTCCCGAACACAAAGGCAGCTACCTACACTCCAACCAGGTGAACAAGAAACCCATACGAATAATTCCCCCCCCAAATGCTGCATTGATGAGCACTGATCAGACTGCATTGATGGGCACTGATCAGGCTGCATTGATGGGCACTGATCAGGCTGCATTTGATGGGCACTGGCAAGGCTGCATTGATGGGCACTGATCCGGCTGCATTGATGGGCACTGATTAGGCTGCATTTGATGGGCACTGATCAAGCTGCATTTGATGGGCACTGATCAGGCTGCATTTGAGGGGCATTGGTAAGGCTGCATTGATGGGCACTGATCATGCTACATTGATGGGCAGGAATAAGGCTGCATTGATCGGCACCAATCAGGCTGCATTGATGGACACTGATGAGGCTGCATTTGATGGGCACTGATCAGGCTGCATTGATGGGCACTTATCAGACTGCATTTGATGGGCACTGGTAAGGCTAAATTGATGGGCACTGACCAGGCTGCATTTAAGGGGCACTGATCAAGCTGCATTGATGGGCACTGATCAGGCTGCATTGGTGGGCACTGATCAGGCTGCCTTTGATTGGCACTGATCAGGCTGCATTAATGGCCACTGATCAGGCTGCATTTGATGGGCACTGGTAAGGCTGAATTGATGGGCACTGACCAGGCTGCATTGATGGGCACTGATCAGGCCGCATTGATGGGCACTGAAAAGGCTGCATATAAAAATAAATGTGTTTTATTGTTGGCCCCCCTACTTTTGTCCATGTGCCCCCATGTGCCCCCCCTAAATATGAAAGCTAGAGACGTCACTGTCTGCCAGCACAGTACGGGCAGGGTTATTAGTGGTAAACATTAACTCCTAAGTCCCTCATAAATGTGACAGAAAATGGGAAGCTATGCAGGATTGTATAGTCTTGGATTTTTCAAGAAAGGGCATTTAAAAATGTAGGCAGAAATGTTAAAAACGTTGCTTGAAGGTATGCTATGTGAATGGAAACAGGTAACAAAGATCAAATAGGTGTTTTCCCAATTTGGCTGCAAAAGTGGAAATACACCTTAATTAACCCTTGACAGCTCAGTGACAGCGGATTTCTATTATGCTAGAGCAGCTCCTTTAACAGACAAGTCCCCGTCATGTTAAAACCAAGAACAAAGCAATAGCCAAATAATGGGACTGGATAATTAGGACTACCTTTCATGCAGAACACTACCTCGACATTTTCCTTTTCCAAAATCCACAGCCCCTGTCTGAAAAGATAATTATCTTATCGGCAAGCTTTTTAGGTCACGGTGTCTTGTATGCAGCCGTGTGTTGAAATTAAATCTTGATAAAGCAGAGCTTCATTACAGATGCAGAAGAAAAGAACATTCATTTCCAAAAGCTCCTATACACGGAGCCTTTCAACATCCTGTATTTATCTTCTCAGCCAACATACGCGCCATAATACCTGTCAAAATATGGAACGGGTATTAAAGTGTTTTATATGATTAGAATACACAAAACTGTTTATGACTGCATAAAATACCTCTATTCATAAGATTGTCAGCCGTGCGCTAACATTAAACAGCTAACTACTTATTTGGAGGAGACATGCATAGAATGTAGCTGTAAAAAAAACAAAAAACACATTTGTCCGATTTAGGTTATTTCTCCTAAATTTTAATTCCAACCTGATAAATTTCAGTGTCTGCTATCTGTGAAAAATTCAGTTTTGTGATACCTGTATAGGGTTAATATATGTCATTTTAACAGAAGAGGTAGTAGACCGAATTATAAGACAGGGCTATAAGTACTATAACTTATGGTACTTACTAAACAAATGCAAAATTAGTGTCCATGTCCCATTGAGGAGATTCTCCTTCACTTCCTTTAACCACTTCAGCTCCAGAAGATTTACCCCCCTTCATGACCAGGTCATTTTTTTTGCGATACGGGACTGCATAACTGTAACGGTCAGGGGTTAACACCGTTTACGATATTCCATTCCACCAACCCAAGACAGCTTCCGACACTCCACAATCCAGCAGACAGGACCCATTGGATTTCCCCCCAGAATAACGAGACACAGCTCTGTTCTCTGATTCCAAACAGAATAGGATACTTTTATTTTTTTTTATTTTTTTTTAAGTGTATTTTTGTGCGTGTACTCGAGAGAGGAGCCGGACTGCAGGAGTTGGGAGTAGGCAGGCCTCCCCCAGAGGCAATCTGCCACCTTTCTCCATGCCCCGGGTGGCAATGGCGGGTGTGTGAGGGGGTCCTCCCACACAGCCCGCCCTACCTGCTCCGCTTTGAAGCCCAAGGGGGCAGAGGGACTCCCTATAAGGGAGTGAGAGAATCAAGCCCACTCAACCAGCCCCGTTAGTCCTTCGCCTCTCTTTTTTTAGAGACCGCGTGGTCAAAGTGCGTGCATGTTAACCCAATTTCGAGTGCGTGTAAGTGTGATGGTTTTTGTGGGAGGGGGGTGGGCGTACTAAGCGCAGGCTTACCTCGCATAGCACACCCACCGGGAGCCGGGCTGAGACCACCAAACTCAATTCACATGTAGCCGAGACCGGGATCCGAACCCCTGGCTGCAGAGGTGAATGGCTTGTCAGCGCAGTGCCATTCGCGTTGAGCCACCGCAGCTCCCTAGAATAGGATACTTTAATGGTATACTCAGGCTTGTTATATACAGTTAGAAGCCCCAAGAAACAATGGCTTAACTCCACCCACAACATGACACAATGGGTGCTCAATACACATTCCTTTAGATAATGACATTCAGATAATCTACATGAACTAATTACTAATCATTACCCAGACGTTCTGACTCTGTGATAAGTTATTCTCACCTGCTACGCAATACACATTCCTTTGTAGACGTAAGTCAGACGTCTGACCTTTAGAGGGTGCTAAGTCACAACGCATATTATCATCAATAGAACTTCACACAATGAAAGGTTCTTGAGAGGCAGACTTAATTAGCACAATAGACAATAGAATGCAATCACAGCAAGCTTTTATCACTACAGCCAGGTAGACTTAATTAGCACCTCAATAGTCTATGTACCACATTGAATGAGTCACTCTCCTATTGACCTGTTGGGGTCAGAATTAACAACTTGTAATTTTTCAAGATATCCTGCAATACATGAATTATCATTATTGTCCCATCTCATGTAATCTATATATATAAAACTCAACGTGTGTGTGTGTGTGTGTATGTATGTATGTATGTATGTATGTATGTATGTATGTTCCAGCATCACGTCCAAACGGCTAAAGATATTAACATGAAACTTGGCACACATGTTACTTATATGTCAGCAACAAACATAGGATAGGTGGTTTAACCCTTACCCACCCCCATTTGCCATGGTCGGGGTTTTTCTTTAAAGTCCCATTCAACTCTATGGGAAATACATGTTACTTCATGTTCCAGCATCACGTCCAAACGGCTAAAGATATTAATATGAAACTTGGCACACATGTTACTTATATGGCAGCAACAAACATAGGATAGGTGGTTTAACCCTTACCCACCCCCATTTGCCATGGTCGGGGTTTTTCTTTAAAGTCCCATTCAACTCTATGGGAAATACATGTTACTTCATGTTCCAGCATCACGTCCAAACGGCTAAAGATATTAACATGAAACTTGGCACACATGTTAATTATATGTCAGCAACAAACATAGGATAGGTGGTTTAACCCTTACCCACCCCCATTTGCCATGGTCGGGGTTTTCCTTTAAAGTCCCATTTAACTCTATGGGAAATACATGTTACTTCATAACTTCCAAACGGCTGTAGATATTTCGATAACACTTGGTCACATGTTACTTATATGTCCACTTAAACTATAGGATAGTTAATTTATCCCTTAACTACCCCCATTTGTGAGGGGCGGGGTTTTTGTTTAAAGTCCCATGCAAATCAATGGGAAATGTATGTTCCCACATAACTTCTGTACGCCTGGAGATATTTCAATAATACCTGGTACACATATTACTTATATGCCAAATAAAAATATATGACAGTTAAATTAACCCTTACCTACACCCTTATATAAAAGATGGGTATATTTATATTACTATGATTTTCCTCCCCAAAGGGTTAAGATAGGAAGACCGGGCAACGCCGGGTATTCAGCTAGTTCATGATATCATTTCTCAGTCATCCTATGCCCCTATTGGACATAGGATGACCCTAGATCCAAGAGTCATTAGTGAAGCTGTCACAGGAGTACCCCGCATCCTTCAAAAGTCTCTGGGTATCACATGCCATTCCGTTACAATAACTTTAACTGCTTATGGACCAGCCGCCGCAGTTATACCATACTTCCCAACTGGCACAGATTGTGCAGGACTTTCCCACAATGACAACACTTTCCCGCATTCCCGCATAATGACAGTGAAGAGGAGAAAGAGGATGTCCGAGGAAGAGTTCCCCCCCTCCTCAACACTGCAGCACGGAAGGAGGAAGAGGCCATGAACATGAGGAGGAAGAGGTAAGTCACATCTCCCCCCCGCTTTGCAAGTTCCAGCGTTAACCACCCCCCACTCAACTCAACAACTATAATGTCGGAATATTATTTCGGCTTCCCGCGGTAGCACCATCCCCCCGCTCAACAAGTCAAATGGCCCTTCTCCCCAAGTGTCCCACAGTACCATGTTGAAAAGTTGGGAGGTATGGTTATACTGCGGCAGGTTGGCTCCGCTGTGCGAACCATCATAGCTATATGTAGGTCGCTATAGGCAGGCTATGAAGGTACACGCTAGGTTGCAGACACTTGTGACCGGCGGTCGCGATGACCGGTGGCCGCGAGAGTTCACGGGCATGAGTGGCAGAACAGGGACGTGTAGAGAAAGACAGATCGTGAGTTCCTAATAGCTAGGAAACACGATCTATCATTTCCTATAGGTCAGTCCCCTCCCCCCACAGTTAGAAACACACCTAGGGAACAAAATTAACCCCTAGTGTTAATTCCGTCCCTGCCGGTGACATTTTCACAGTAATCGGTGCATTTTTATATCACTGATCGCTGTATAAATGCCAATGGTCCCAAAATGTGTCAAAAGTGGCCGATGTATCCGCCATAATGTTGTAGTACCGATAAAAATCTCAGATCACCACCATTTACCATAAAAAAAAAAAATGCTATAAATCTATGCTCTATTTTGTAGCTATAGCTTTTGCGCAAACCAATCTATATACGCTTATTGCAATTTTTATTACCAGAAGTATGTAAAAGAATACATATCGGCCTAAACTGAGATAAATTAGCTTTTTAAAAAAAAATTGGATATTTATTATAGCAAAAAGTACAAAATATTTTTTACTTCAAAATTGACGCAATTTTTTTGTTTATAGCGCAAAAAATAAAAATCACAGAGGTGATCAAATACCACCAAAAGAAATCTCTATTTGTGGGAAAAAAAGGACATCAATTTTGTTTGAGTACAACGTTTCACGACCGCATAATTGTCAGTTAATGCAACGCAGTGCCGTATAGCAAAAAATTGCCCGGTCATTGGGCAGCTAATTCTTCTGGGGCTGAAGTGTTTAACTGACAATTGTGCAGTCGTGCGACACTGTACCCAAATAACATTTATATTCCTTTTCCCACAAATAGAGCTTTCTTTTGGTGGTATTTAAACAACTCAGTCTTTTTATTTCTTGCGCTATAAACAAAAAAATTACCAACAATTTAAATGTTTTTTTTTTTTTACTTTCTGCTATAAATGGTATATCTAATAAAACATTTAAAAAAAATCTAATTTCTTCACTAATTTGGAGCAATATGTATTCTGCTACATGTTTTTGGTAAAAAAAAAAAATCACAATAAGCGTATATTGATTGGTTTGCCCAAAAGTTATAACGTCTACAAACTATGGGATATATTTAAGCATTTTTTATTTATTCACTTATTTTTACTAGTAATGGCGGCAATCAACGACTTATAGTTTTTTTTTGTGGTGGGGAATCTTCTCTTCTTTTCAGGTCACAGCTCACACACATTTCTATTTCAATTAGATTTTTCCCACGATTCTCCAATCATTGATTAGAATTTTATTTTTATTTTTATTCCCATCATGCCCGATCACTCAAATTCTATGGCCGCAGGAAAATCGTGTTTGTTGCAGCTCACTAATTATTAGATTTTCGAAAGAAAATTATTTTGGAAATCGCCCCATATATGGCCAGCCCAAGTGGTTGGCACTTCCACCTGGCAGGACTAGGGTTTGTTGGCTCAAATCCCAACCATGGCATTACCTGCCTGGGAGGATGTCTGCGGATCTAAAGTTATGGTAAGTAAACACTGGCAATACTTTTTAATGCTTTTACTGCAAACGACTAAGTCTGTGACAGGCTCTCTTTAACCCTCTATTACACCCTGAGCTGTGAGGCTCACACGGGAACTCTCCATATATAATACACAAGACATTCCCTCCCTGTGTGTGATCAGGAGGGGGAAGAAGTTTGACCCAGTGCGGCTCCTGTAGGCGGAGTCAGCGGCGTCCCTGGTTGCCTGGATACAGTGTTGTGTACACGCCGTGCGGCTGCTGGATGGAGGTGAGAAGGGGATGTATGTGAATGAGATCGGGGCGGTGTGCTGTCACGTGGTCCCGAGGAACTGAAAGTCCCAGCGTGCCCGACAGTCAGAGAACGGGGGAGCCTGCTGGGACTTGTAGTTCCTGGAGAGAGCTCAGTGATGGCAGAAGGGGCTGAGTGCCCGGATCACACTCTTCTCCCAGGGAGCTGATGATCAGCATTCGCTCTTCGATGCATTCATATTATTTCTATTTATTTATTGTATTCATATTTATATAATTTCTATCTCTGTTATGATGACAGTGATTAGAGCTGTGTGAAGTGTCCTTGCCTTATTATATGCAGTAATCAAAGCTGTATGGAGAAGGAGGACTGTGTGATCTTGTTATAAAGACATAGTCCACCATGTTACTGCCATATTTATGGCTCATTTAAGCTCCCAGCTGTGTTTACCATCTGCAGTGAATCACTTTTCAGAGGCATCTGACAGGTGGCTGGGAGGTGATCGCCTGGGTGCCTTTTTTAACCCTTAAAGCGGAGGTTCACCCGAAATTTTGACTTTGGCTCAAGTAAACTAGCAGGCAGAGACAATAATTAATCCATTGTTTTTTTTTTTTTTTTTAATGGCGATCCTTACTTTAGTCCTGCAGCAGTTTCTCCCCTGTCACTCAATATTCCCCGCGGGAGTGGGCGTTCCTAATCACAGGCTGTGATTGAAGTGCTTCCGACCGGCGCATACTGCGCGTCACGAGTTGCCGAAAGAAGCCGAACGTCGGTGCGGCTCTATACGGTGCGCACCGACGTTTGGATTCTTTCGGCAACTCGTGACGCGCAGTATGCGCCGGTCAGAAGCACGTCAATCACAGCCTGTGATTAGGAACGCCCACTCCCGAGGGAAAGCGGGGGTGAAAATAGCCCTATACCGGTATGTACGAAAAAAAACAAAAAAAACAACAGCATACTGTTGGTCTCCTAGGTCGGCTCCATGTATTGTTAGAATTTTTTTTTAGGGTGAACCCCCGTTTTAAATGTCCAGAGCACTGCCCTGCAACCACATACATTACATGCAAATGCAGGGTGGGTGTGATGAGCCCCCATTCACCAGTGCCACCTCTTCGATGCAGCCTCATCAGCACAGCCTCATCAGCACCCATCAGTACAGCCTCATCTGTGCCACCTCATCAGTGATTATCAGTACGACCCCATCAGCACACATCAGTGCCACCTCATCAGCGCCCATCAGTACAGCTTCATCGGTGCCCATAAGTAAAGCCTAAACAGTGCCCATCAGTACAGCTTCATCAGCACACATCAGTGCCACCTCCTCAGTGCAGCCTCATCAGTGCCCATCAGTATAGCCCCATCAGTGCCCATCAGCGCCACCTATCAGTGAAGGAGAAAAATTATCTTTTTTTTTTTCTGTCTTTTTTCTTTTGTTTAACAAAAAATAAAGTGATTGTAAAGGTTTGTTTTATTTTATTTTTTTAAATAACAAACATGCTATACCTACCCGCTCTGTGCAAAGGGTTTTGCACAGAGCAGCCCCAATCCAAATTTTCTGGGGTCCCCCGGCAGCGCTTCTGGCCCCTCCTCTTGATTGGATGCCCCCACGGAGAGCTGATTTCCATGGGGGGTGCTTAAAGTGGTTGTATAGGGACATTTTTTACTTTTACCTAGAGGTAAGCCTATAATAAGGCTTACCTGTAGGTATAAAGAATATCTCCGAAACCTGTGCGGTTTAGGAGATATTCCCCCCGCAATGCGCCGCTGATTGCAGCGGCGCATGTGCAGCGGGTATCCTCGGCTAAAGGGCCGGCAGCCGCCGGACCTTGCACGAATAAAGTCTCCCGCACGCATGCGCGGGAGTGACGACATCGCCGCTCAATGGGGACCTGAAACACCTGCTGGAGCTGCTGTGCTCATCCCCGTTGCTGTAACGATCGGGTTCAGGTAAGAAAAAGGGGGGCTCTGGGGGGAGCTGCAGCACGGAAAAGTTTTTCACCTTAATGCATTCTAAACCATGAGGGTTTACAACTCCTTTAAGCTGGATACACACTATACAACTTTTGTTGTTCGATTTCCTTTAGATACGTAGTGCAAGGGCCTGCCTGATTGCATTCAAATTGAAAATGTTTAGGTTTGACCTCATTTTATATGGTTTTGGTAAAAATCTATAGAAAATTGCATAGTGTGTAGCCAGCTTTGGACAGAACCTGGCCGTGAGACCGTCTTCTGTAGAACAGACAGCTGTACATACGAGCCAAAAGTCGGTCAGTTCCTGCTGAACCGTCAGATTTCAGCCAATTTTCGACCCATGTGTACAAAGCGGTGTAAGATGTAGCGTGGTAAGCAGTGATGAGTTCAGACTGGGAACTGAACCCAGGAAGCCATGATCTGTACAGGACTGATCATCCCCCATGCCACAGATACACGTATGTACGCTCCTTGATAATTGGCCCGCACTGTTGACAGCTTCCCGGTGGGCTCACGTGACGTGCAAGTTTGTATCCTAGTTCAAACACACCCAAATCCATCTAATAGTATCCCCCCCGCCCCCCTTCTAATTACCTGAATAGTGGGGTTCTTCTCCCCACAGGATTCTGTTTCATTTTGAATTTGGCGCAGATGTGTATGGCTCCGCCCACACAGCCACGTCACCAGGGGCGTCGTTAGGGGTGGGCTGAGGAGGCTGGAGCCCCGAATGGGTGTCCTAAAAGCCCAGAGTCTCGGGCATGACAAAGTTTATTAGTAGCCCCGAGTGCCGCCGAGCAGGGACCATTATTTTTCCGAGTGTGCCCGATGACACAGCAGGTCCCGCCTTCTGGAACCTGCAGCGCCTATGATGGACGTCCCACTGCTCCAATCCGGGCCCGCGGGACGTGTGACGTCCATCATAGGCGCCGCAAGCTCAGAAGGCGGGAATTACAATGCCGCCCGGCGCGCCGTGATATCGGTTCAGCGGCTCTCCTCCTCTGCTCCTGAGGGCTGCATGATGCATCTGTATGACAGCAGGATCACCTCTGGCACCCCACATCTCAGCTCCCTGCTCCGTTCAGCGGCTCTCCTTGCCTCCTCAGCTCTGAGCCTTCTCGAGTCCTCTGGCTACATCTCTACCACGGCTAAGGTAGGTCACTCACTCAGTGTTAGTGTATGTAGGTCAGGTCAGTGATTGTGTATGTAGGTCAGGTCAGTGTAGTCAGTGTGGTCAGGTCAGTGTGGTCAGGTCAGTGTAGTGTAGTCAGGTCAGTGTGGTCAGGTCAGTGTGGTGTGGTCAGTGTAGTCAGGTCAGTGTGGTGTGGTCAGTGTAGTGTAGTCAGGTCAGTGTGGTGTGGTCAGTGTAGTCAGTGTAGTGTAGTCAGGTCAGTGTGGTGTGGTCAGTGTAGTCAGTGTAGTGTAGTCAGGTCAGTGTGGTGTGGTCAGTGTAGTGTAGTCAGGTCAGTGTGGTGTAGTCAAGTCAGGACAGGTCAGTGTAGTCAAGTCAGTGTAGTCAGGTCAGTGTTAGTGTATGCAGGTTATGTCAGTGTGTGTGTGTTCTGACACACACACACACACACACACACACACACACACTCACGTAGGTCAGGGTATGTGTGTCAGGTAGGTCACCCTGCTCCACTACACCGACTGCACACCGTCCCCCCCACCCGGTGCCGGCTTGGCTGAAGCCCCTGGTCTTTTTGGCACCTAGCACTGCCCATGCACGTCACCCATTCACAACAATCTGTGAAAGGAGAGACCATGGCAGAGGGACTTGTAGATCTCAATGGAGTGCAGCTGTACTCGTATAGTCCATCAATCTTCCTCCAGCTCCACAACTGAAGGTTTGTACCTCTCCAGCCTGTATATAGTATGTGTGGCTATAACACCCTCTAAACAATCTGTATACACCCCCTCTGCATTCAGTGCTCAGCATAAATCAGTACACCCCAACAGATTTGTCAGAAGAACTTTACTTTCCTTTCTGAATCAACATTTTCTATGGGACACTATACTACAAAATACTCGCACAAACGCAGGCCATTAATTGCCACCACCATTTGTTAATTTGCACACACAAAAAAGTATTTTTCCTAACAAATTCATTCAAGACCATGTTGCAAATATGAATGCACCCCAATGAAAGTCTTAGGAGCAAAGCTACATTTTAGACAACAAAATCCTAATTGACAAGAATTCAACTTCAGATGAGTCTAAAGCCTCGTACACACGATCGGATTTTCCACGGACAAATCGTTAGACTTTTGTCCGAAGGGCTTGGCCATGAACTTGTCTTGCATACAAACGGCACAAAATTGTCAGCCAACAAACACGAACGTAGTGACGTGCTGCGTGGTTTTTCAGCTCTTTAGCACCACCCTTTGAGCACCTTCTGCTAATGTCGTGTTTGGTGAGCATTGCTTCCGAGAATGCGTGTTTGTACTTTGGACTTTTGTCTGACGGACTTGTGTACACACGATTGTCTGCCTGAAAAGCTGACAGGAGGACCTAATCTGACAGCCTGTGTGAAAGGGGCCTTAAATCTGCTGTACTAAAATGTGAAATAATGTCTGTAACGTAAACTTTTTTTGTTGTTCTTACAGCTTATTACGTTTTGAAATACAAAAGCTCAATGGATTTGATTATAAGACAACGCCTCTCTGTTGCTGAAAATCAGCAAGGTGAGTCTCAGCTCCTGCAATCTTCTCCAACCTATACAGTGAAGTAGTACAAGAAGCAGAGTGCTCTACTACAGTACAGTGGGGCAAAAAAATATTTAGTCAGCCACTGTAACGGTCAGGGGTTAACACCGTTTAAGATCTTCCATTCCACAGATACTCATGACATACATCAAAGCCCCTCCAGAGGCTGTTATACCTACAATGGGAGATAGGGTGGTGGTGATCCATATTAGCTCCCATGTAGGGCCGGCCCTATGATGGGACCGGGTGGTACCATGGGTACCAAGTGGCACTTTTAGGGGGGCGGCAAACTGACACCCGCCAGCCAGCCCGTTCCACCCGCAGTCAGCCGCTGCTGTAATAGTGGTGAAAGGAGCGGGCGAGCACAACACTCGCAGCTAAAGGGTGGGAGGGGTTCCGTGGCACCAGGCGCAGCATTTGGGGGGGCGGGGGTGACATTCTGCACCAGTGAGTGTCATCCCCCGACTCGTCCTAATTTTGATCACTGTCCCCATGCTTCACCATATTTAATTTCCGGCTATGCCCTGGTGTGCTGTGATTGGCTGTATTGGGTCACGTGCGGCAGCGGGGCTGGCCTATCCCTGATTGCTGGTGAGTGGGGCTGGCCTCCACGCTTCTCCCATCATGGCAGGCAGTGTGACTGTGGCAGACCGCAGAGGCAGAGTGCAGCAGATGAGAGACTCCCTCGTGAGTCGTGTTGTTGGCCCGGGGGAGTTTAAGCCAGGTCAGTGTGTAGAGGTCTGGTCAGTGTGTAGCAGTCTGGTCCGTGTGTAGCGGTCTGGTCAGTGTGTAGTGTAGTGGTCTGGTCAGTGTGTAGTGGTCAGTGTGTAGTGTAGTGGTGTGGTCAGTGTGTAGTGTAGTGGTGTGGTCAGTGTATTGTGGTGTGGTCAGTGTGTAGTGTAGTGTTTTGGTCAGTGTGTAGTGGTGTGGTCAGTGTGTAGTGTAGTGTTTTGGTCAGTGTGTAGTGGTGTGGTCAGTGTGTAGTGGTGTGGTCAGTGTGTAGTGTAGTGGTCTGGTCAGTGTGTAGTGGTCAGTGTGTAGTGGACAGTGTATAACTCAGGTCAATGCAGTGGTCAGTATAGGAATCGTGAAGGGTCAATGTAGCAGTCAGGTAAGTCAGTGTAGGAATCGGGCTTATCAGTACTATTGTAGGAAGGGAAGGGACAGGAATCAGAGTGCAACAAGCCCACAGGTTATGGTGACTGTGTGGCAAGTGACAATCCGCAAAGTGTGGCATGTGACGTGGCAAGTGACAATCCACAACATGTTGCAGATGATGTAAGCGGCAATCCGCAACGTGTGGCAGGTGTCAATCTGCAACGTGTGGCAGAGTCCGAAGCAAAACTACGTTAAATAAACATCACATACGGCACTGTGTCGCTTAAACTGACGATTCTATAAAAGTCTATGAGGGGCTGACAGCTGCTGCAGATGGACTATGCACAGAGTGCTACTAACATTTGGGGAACTGTGCTTCCAAGGATAGATCTGTGTTCTGGGTATTCATCTCTGAGCATATACTGCCCTAAGTGTTAAACCTCGTACACACGATCCAATTTCATGGCCATAATTGTCTGATGGACGTGTTGTGTCGGGTTATCCGACCGTGTGTATGCTCCATCTGACAATTGTTGGCTGAATTAACGACTACAAATGTTGGCTGTTCATGCTCACCAACTGTCTGACAATAAATCTGTTACGTCTGTTTATCCGATCGTGTGTACACAAATTTGTACAAACACACATGCTCGGAACCAATGCTAAACATCAGACAACAATAGCAGAAGTTTCCCAAAGGGTGGCGGTAAAGAGCTGAAAAACCACGTGGTTTGGTGAATGTTGGCTGAAAATGTTGGGCCGTGTTTATGCAGAACTAGTTCACGGCCAACGCCTTTCGGGCCAAAATCCACGGAAAAGTCCGCTGGAAGTCCGATCGTGTGTACGAGGCTTAAGTATTGCTCAGTCTTTTTTAGTTTATAGCACAATAAAAAAAAAAAAACTCAGAGGTGATCAAATTCCACCAAAAGAAAGCTCTATTTGTGGGAAAAACAGGACACGTATTTTATTTGAGTACAGCGTCGCATGACCGGACAATTGTCAGTTAAAGTAACACCTCTAGCTAGATTCAGAGAGAGTTAGGCCGGCGTATCAGTAGATACGCCGACCTAACTCGGAATCTGCGCCGTCCTAAGTTTAAGTGTATTCTCAAACTGAGATACACTTAAACCTAGCTAAGATACGACGGCTTGCGCCGTCGTATCTTAGGGTGCAATTTTTCCTTTGGCCGATAGGTGGCGCTTCCGTTGAGTTCGGCGTAGAATATGTAAATGCCTAGATACGCCGATTCACGAACGTACGTGCGCCCGTCGCAGTAAAGATACGCTGTTTACGTAAGGCATTTTCCGGCGGAAAGTTATTCCATCAAATAGCTGGCCTAGTCAATGTTAAGTATGGCCGTCGTTCCCGCGTCGAAATTTGAAAATTTTACGTTGTTTGCGTAAGTCGTCCGTGAATGGGGCTGGACGTAATTTACGTTCACGTCAAAACCAATACGTCCTTGCGGCGTACTTTGGAGCAATGCACACTGGGATATGTACACGGACGGTGCATGCGGCGTTCTTAAAAAACGTCAATCACGTCAGGTCACCCCCTATTAACATAAAACATGTCACCTCAGCCTAATTTGAATTAGGCGCACTTACGCCAGCCCCATTTACGCTACTCCGCCATAAGTTAGGAGGCAAGTATTTTGTGAATACAGTACTTGCCTCTCTGACTTAAGGCGGCGTAGCGTAAATACGATACGCTACGCCGCCTTCAAGTTGCGGCAATCTACCTGAATCCAGCTACTAAAGTGCAGGATCACCAAAATTGGCCTGGTCAGGAATGGGGGTAAATATTCCGGACTGGTTAATGGAGACACAAATAGTAATAGAAACCTGACAGTGGTTCAGACCCCTCGCCACTCTATCCACATATAAAAAAAAAAGTTTTATGACTTTTATGCCGTAAAAAGAAAATAAAAAGGTTTAGGTTGGAATTCAAGTTTTATATTTCTTAAATTGAGGTCCTTTAATTTTAGAATTTGGCGATGTTCATAAATGTTCTTCTTTTCTTTTTTTTTTGTTAACTTTTGTTCAATCCAGTCCTAATTAACTAATATGTTATGTGCAGTGCCTCAGACTACTGTGCGTGTGTCTGTCTTTAAGCGGGGAACGGAGGGGCACCCCTGACACTAATTGTGTGCTCTAACAGATGTTTTTATCTTATTTTCTAACCTCTGTCAAGATGCTGATGCCCTGAACAGTGCGTACAAATTAATTAAAGCCGCTAACATGGACGGATCAACAAGAGATGCCCCAGAAATGTTCAGCTCTGATCTGTATGTTCTATGTGCAGAACAAGCCCTTCAAGTAAGTGTCTGTAGCAAGAAGATATGGAAGAATGCTAGGTTAAGCTGACTGAGCCTCAATCAAGGTCTTCTTGTACTTGTAATGATCGAGTATCGGGATTGTGTGAAAGGGAAGGCATGGTGTTGCCTGCAGCAGTCTGTCAAATCTCAGTTACTTTTCCTGTAGTACAGATTGGAAACCAATATCTTTAAAGCCCAACTCCAAAAAAAAACCTGTTCCACCTTGCAACTCCCTATGTATGTCGAATCTGGCATGTTTAAAAAAAAAATAAAAACATAAAAACTTAATTGAATGCGCTGTCATGATGTTTTGGGCACCTTTTCCAGTAGTGGCCACAGCTGGTTTTATATTTTTCTGGTTGACCAGTCTTGTGTCTGCCCCTTGTATGATGTCCCTGCTGAATGCTTCTGGACCTTGTAAGGACCCTATGGGCAGCCCTCACATCACCAGGAAGCAGACTGCACTCTCCTACGCTATGGAGCAGATGAAAGAGGACCTGAGACCCGCCGTGTCACAAGATAATAGATGTAGGAAAGTATTTGGGGCTTTTAGATAGATTAAAAAAAAATATATAAAATAGGTGCAGAGTTTCTTACCCTTCACCAACCAGAGCTAAGACAAAAATAGGATGCATTAAAGTGGAGTTCCCCCCAAAAATGGAACTTCCACTTTAAAGAAAGGTATCCCCCTGACATGCCACATTTGGCATGTCATTCTTTTGAGGGTGGGGGGAGCGGAAACCCTCTTTTTAGAGGGTTCCTGCTCCCACTTCCTCCCTAGGTCGCCTCGGCGACCTGAAGTAAGTCACCTCTCCCCCCTCCCTCTCCGCAATCATCTAGGACACGTCACAGGTCCCAGATGACTGATCCGCCAATCACGTTGCACAGCGCGATAAATGTGACTGGCAGTGAATGGGTTAACACTAGGGGGTGAGGAAGGGGTTAAATGTATTCCCTCATTGTGTTCTTACTGTGTGGGGGGAGGGGACTGACTGGGGGAGGTGACTGATGCTGTGTCCCTATGTAAAGGGACACAGATCGGTCTCCTCTCTCCCTGACAGCACGTGGAGCTCTGTGTTTACACACAGAGCTCCACGTCCTGCTGTGTCACCGACGATCGCGGGTGTCTGGCGGACATCACGGCCGCCAGGCACTCGCATCGGCTCCCGAACGATGCGCCGGGCACGTTGTTTCCCCGCTGCGCGTCCCCAGCGGCGCGCACAGGGAACAACAACAACAGGACGTCTAAAGACGTCCACTCGGCACTTGAGAGCCGCGCTGTGGACGTCTTTCGACCATAGCGCGGATCTCAAGTGGTTAAGGTGAAAAAACACAAGGGTTTACAACCCCTTTAATCCTCTGCATTGTGTATAAAGGGCCTTTGATCTCCTATGCACACATCCTCCACCTCCTGCAGGGACACAGTGAGTGTAGTAAAGCTGCACATGCTCAGTTTGGTCTCTATTGCTGGAGAGAACAGTTCATTGTTGAGCTTAGCTTTTCAGGTCACATAATATTGACATCACACATTTGGGCGTGTATACAGATCCAAAATGACAGCCCCATTCCTCCCTCCTCCTCTATGCCCAGTAACTAAAAAAGAAACACAGTGGGTGGGATGTCACATCTTGATTTGTGGATGATCCGCCTTCCATAACAGCATGCAGGACACATGCTATAGTGGAAATCTCCTCCTACCTTAACACTCAGCACTCAGGAAAACCCTGCAGTTTATCATGTGACCGTGGTATGCAGATCAGCCAAAAAGGTATATAGTGGCAGTATTTTAATGTAAAAAGAAGATTCATAAGCTGTGGATACTGCGGGGGGTGTATGAACTATTTTCATATTACTGGGCTTAGTAACACTTAGCTGATATACATTTTATTCCCGACAAATCACTACCTAGATGCTTGCTCCAGGTCAGCAACATTCAAAATAATAATGCAAAAGTAAGAAAATCCTGGATCCAAATTAGAAATGGCTTATTTCAATCCAGACCTGAATCAGCTGTTATGTGATCTTCAGGCACGTCGGAGTCACCAAAAAGCAATGTAGGAAGATTGAAAAAGGCCTGAGATCCAGATTGTCATAAGACAAGAGTTTTAGATAAATATTTTAGACTTATTTTTTGTTAGAAAAATAAATACTATAGAAAAGGTACAGAGGTTCAAACTCTTTACCACTCTACCCAAAATGAAAACAATTTAAAGTAGAAATATGCATTAAAACCCATCTCTAGGAAGTACAAAACCATTACCCTTGCAGGGGTCTGTCTCTGCACTGCAAGGGTTAATTATTCCAAGAGGGTCAGGAATAAGGTGTACGTTTTACCTTCCTCCGCTCTAGGTTGTGGGTGTTCCCTTGTACAATGCAGGACTAGTGGCCCTGCATTGCCCTTAACCACTTGACCACCGCCCCATGTCAAAAAGACGTCCTGTTTTTAAAGTTGAATATCTCGATAACGGCAGCAGCTGCTGCCACAACCGAGATATTCATCTTTTCAGGGGGCGGTGGTGTACACAATAACGGCGGTCTCCGCGGCGGATTCGCCGCGAGATTGCCGTTATCGGTGGCGGGAGAGGCCCCCCCCCCCTCCCGCCTCTCTCCCGCGCCCTCCGCCGCTTACCGGAGCCGTCGGTAGCGGCGGAGGGGATCGGATGTGTCCGGCAGCTGAGCGGGGACGGGACTGAAGGAAAAATCTCCTTCACCCGTCCTCATAGCTCTGCTGGGCGGAAGTGACGTCAAAACGTCAGTCCCGCCCAGCCTCTTAAAGAAACATTTTTTTTTTGTCATTTGAAAAAATGACATTTTTTTTTTTTTTTTTTTGCATTTAAGTCTAATTATGAGATCTGAGGTCTTTTTGACCCCAGATCTCATATTTAAGAGGACCTGTCATGTTTTTTTCTATTACAAGGGATGTTTAAATTCCTTGTAATAGGAATAAAAGTGATCAATTTTTTTTTTTTTATTTCAGTGTAAAAAATTATAAAAACGAAATAAAAATAAATAAGAAAACCAAAAAAAAATTTTTTAAAGCGCCCCATCCCGATGAGCTCGCGCGCAGAAGCAAACGCATACGCGAGTAGCGCCCGCATATGAAAACGCTATTCAAACCACACAAGTGAGGTATCGCCGCGATCGTTAGAGTGAGAGCAATAATTCTAGCCCTAGACCTACTCTGCAACTCAAAAAATGCAACCTGTAGAATTTTTTAAACGTCGCCTATCGAGATTTTTAAGGGTAAAAGTTTGACGCCATGCCACGAGCGGGCGAAATTTTTAAGCGTGACATGTTGGGTATCATTTTACTTGGCGTAACATTATCTTTCACAATATATAAAAAAATTGGGCAAAATGTATTGTTGTCTTATTTTTTAATTCAAAAAAGTGATTTTTATCCAAAAAAAGTGCGCTTGTAAGACCGCTGCGCAAATACGGTGTGACAAAAAGTATTGCAATGACTGGCATTTTATTCCCTAGGATGTCTGCTAAAAAAAAATATATAATATTTGGGGGTTCTGATTAATTTTCTAGCAAAAAAATTGTGATTTTCACATGAAGGAGAGAAGTGCCAGAATTAACCCGGTGGGCAAGTGGTTAATGACAGCGACGTAGGACCACAGCTTGAAGTGCCCTATAGAAGTGGCTTGGGGGGACCAGTCACACAGAGGGAGAGAACCTGCCTGAGTGAAGTATTATACCTTTTTCCTTTTCCCCTAGAGTTAAAGTGGAACTATACTTGCCTTCTCTCCAGCATCAGAGTGGTATGGAAATCCTGGCCAGCCACTGATGTCTTTGGCCAGTCAACTTCCAAGTATCGATCTTTGCCCATTTTCATTGTCTGGGCCAAGTTGACTTCACTCCAGCACGTGCACAGGAGTTCATTCACTTTGGCATTGCCAGAATTGTACATTGAGCTGTGTGTGCAAAGCTTGGTGTACAGCAGAGGTGTCCAACCTTTTGAAGAGTGAGGGCCACTTAAACGACTTGGTAACCAGTCGCAGGTCACAATGAGCGAAGTGGGTGGACGACAGGTCTGTGTTCGCTCTGCATATGCAGAGTAGACACGGACACAGCCCGCTCTACTCTATGGGCCCTCCCATCTTCCCAGATGGAAGGGTGTGGATCCCCTTCTGTTTTTTTTAGCAGATTGGATTGGAGGTTGGCAGTTGTTAATGGAATGTGTTCATTTACATCTGCTGCTCCATAGAGGTGAATAGAGGATCAGATTGGGTCGGACCGATCGTGTGAAAAGGGCCTAAGGCTACTTTCACACTGATGCGCTGCAGTTTACCCAACACCGTAGGTGCAAAGCACTGTACCTGTGGCTGTGGCTTTTCTACAAAGCAAACAGAATATTGGCGTACATTAAAAAGGAGATTTTCTCCAGAGATAAAACAATAATTCTCCCGTTCTACAAGACTCTGGTCTGGCCGCACCTGGAGTATGCTGTCCAGTTCTGGGGACCAGTCCTCAGCAAGGATGTACTGGAACTGGAGAGAGTCCAGAGAAGGGAAACAAAGCTAATAAAGAGACTGGAGGGCCTTAGTTATGAGGAAAGGTTACGAGCACTGAACTTGTTCTCTCTGGAGAAGAAACGCTTGAGACATATGATTTCAATGTACAAATACTGTACTGGTGACCTCACTATAGGGATACAACTTTTCCATGAAAGGGAATTTAATAAGACATGCGGCCATTCACTAAAACTAGGAAAAAATCATTTTAACCTTAAACTGCTTAGAGGGTTCTTTTTTGTAACAGCGGCAAGGATGTGGAATTATCTTCCACAGGCGGTGGTTTCAGCGGAGAGCATCAATAATTAAAAAAAAAACACACGACCGGATTATCCGATGAAAACGGTCCGCCGGACCTTTTCCATCGAATATGTCCGCTGCCGGATTTTGGTCTGATGGTTGTACCATCAGACCAAAATCCCAGCGGAAAACATACGCGGTGACGTGTCGCGACGTGGCCGCAACGTCGCCACAACGATGACGCGGCGACGTGCGCGACCCTGGAAGGTAAATACTTCCACGCATGCGTCAAATCACTTTGACGCATGCGAGGGATGGCGGTCGGTCGGACAAGTCCGGTGAGTCTGTACAGACGACAGGATTTCTCCGACGGACAGGTTTCCAGCGGACAGATTTCTTAGCATGCTAAGAAATTTTTATCCGCTGGAAACTGTCCGATCCGCCGAACAATTGTCCGCTCGGGCCTACACACGACCGGATCTGTCCGCTGGAACTGGTCCGTCGGACCAGTTCCAGCAGGTAGATCCGGTCGTGTGTACGGGGCCTAAGTTAAGCACCTGAATGACCACAACATACAGGGATATACAATGTAATACTGACATAAAATCACACACATAGGTTGGACTTGATGGTTTTTTTTTCAACCTTGCTTACTATATAACTATGTAACCCCTGTCAGGTTTTTTTGCCCACCTGTGTCCCATTATAGAGATTTCCCTTCACTTCCTGTCCCATAGCCAAACAAGAAGAGTGAGAGGAAATGCCTGCAAATAAAGGAATTCCTTGGGAACTTCCCGCTCATCATAACTAGTGTCCCCATAGAAAGGTTTCCCCTTACTTTTTTGGGGACAGCGCAAAATTTGGGATTTACTTTTACTTTCACTTTCAGTGATAATGGTAAACGGGACAAATAGAGAGGATAAATTTCCTTAACGGGGGCACAGACAGCAATAAAGGCTGTCGGATGTTCAAATCCCTCTCCACTAAAATAAAAAAAAATGTCTTTAGTTATACTTAATGTTGTTTAAGATCCAGATCTCAAAGCCTGCGCTTGATCATGACCTGGGATCCTACATTATAAAAATGTAAGAATTCTGCCCTATGTGTCAAAAAATAAACATAACACAGGCAGCTAACACATAAGTAGTAATACCAACTTGCATCACAAATCGTATAAAGTGTGTAGCGCTCAAAAACACAATAATAAAGTAAATGATCAATAAGACACAAAAAAAAAAAAAATATTGAAATTACATAGACATATTTGTACTGTCTGACTGTAGAAGGTAGTCCAAAGTAATATCAAAAGAAATAATCCATATACATAAGAACATTCAATAATTGAAGCCGCCAGTCCATTGAGAAAGATGTATAGCAGTGATGTCCAACGAAGTGATCCACCACCTAGTGAAATGCAAACTCACCGGACTTTGTGGCTACCGTTACAGCAGCATAGAAGCCTTATACACATATAGAAATCCCTCTGTAAATGTCACAGTGGATCAATCCCATAGATGGCTCTGGCCAGGGGACCAGAGCTATCTATGGGATGAGAATAAATAAGCTCCACAAGAGCCCAGAAGGAGTCTCATAGTGTAGTATATTTATTGCAATGATAAAAGCCACAAAAAAGCAAGTAACCAAGCATAAAAACACACACAAGTTAGCTGCTGGCGACCCGGAATCGCACAGCAGCAAGACGTCAGTGCCAAGTATCCCACCCAGGCGCGTTTTGTCCAAAGGAACGTTGTCAAAGGGACGGACAGAGCTATCTACAGGATTGATCCACTGTGACATTTTTCTCACTGGATTGGTGGCTTCAATTATTGAGATCCTACATTGCCTGAGAACCTTAAGTGGAACTAAACCCTCCTATCCATTACAACGAAGGAAGCTGCCATCTGCCATGGTGTTGCACATGTGATCAGTTATGGCACCAGCCATTTGATGGCTTGCCATTTTTGTTGAGAGCACAAGCAACTTTGACAGTTCATTCACAACATACCTTCAATGTAACTATTTTGGGAAACAGTTAAATCTAGAAGTTTAGTTCCACTTTAAGACTGTATAATTCGTTTTGTAAACTTAAATCTTTGTTCGGAAACTTTTCACGAAGCAGGACAGGGACTTGGCGTTCTGTGTGTTTTTTCTGTAAATAACGTATGTAAGTGACCTTTACAGTTCCTGATTTGTTCTAGCTCCTTATTGATCTGTTACTTTTTAAGTTTGAATTACACCCACGTGCTTGTCTGGAAGTCTGCGCCTGTAATGACGCCTATTTGGCTGCTGTCTTTTTATTTTTGTGCAGCATTTTTATTCTGTAAAGTAATTGCTTTTTCTGTAGTAACTTAACAATAATGGTCCCTTTTTTCTATCATTTTGCTTTGTTGTAGCTTGGAAATCATGCTGTGACCAAAGACTGTCTTCAAATGTATTTCAACAGCAAACCTCCTCCAAACCAGTTTTATGGGAGAGCCTACCTGTGCAAAGCCCAATTACACACACCCCTGTCTGCTAATAATGTGGTATGTATTTTATATATGAAATGCTTCAGTCTGTTACATTTAGAGTATTAGATTTGGGCAAACCTTTAAGTAACTTTATAAATCTACAGCTTCCTAATCTGTTACAATACACAACAAGTACCTTGTAATATTTTTTTGAAATTTCAACAAACTCTTACCTTAAGATTATAGGTGCATTTAACACATTTTATGCATGTTATTTACCTGTATAAACCTTCCTTGTGCAGACATCCAAAAGCCACGAGACTAAGTTGGTTTCCACCATCTTGGATATATATTAACAGCCCAAACAGACTCAGAGCTGCCACTCAGGTGACACTCTATAGTATTTCCCCTCTCTCCCTAATAGCTACATGGATAGGTAGATTCAGAAAGAGTTAGGCCGGCTTATCAGTAGATAAGCCGACCTAACTCTGAATCTACGCCGGCGTTTGTTTAAGCGTATGCTCAAACAGAGATACGCTTAAACAAAGCTAAGATAGGCTGGCTTGCGCCGTTCTATCTTAGCTTGCAATGTTTCTGATGGCCGCTAGATGGCGCTTCCATTGCGGCCGGCATAGATTATGTAAATGAGGGGATACGCCGATTCACGAACGTACGCCAGGCCTACGCCGTCAAATTACGTAGTTTCCATAAGGGATAGGCCGCCTTAAGTTAGAGCTATGCTCTAGTGGACTAGTAATGTTAAAGTATGGCCGCCGTTCCCGCCGCGAGGTTCGAATTTTTTACGTCGTTTGCACAAGTCGTCCGCGAATCGGGAGTTACGTAGTTTACGTCCACGTCGAAATCATTAGGCCCGTACGGCGTACTTAGCCGCAATGCGCACTGGGAAATGTAGTCGCCCGGCGCATGCGCAGTGTAAAAAAACTTCAAAAAACGTGAGGTCAAGCCTCATTTCCATACAACACGCCCCCCTCCAAGCAATTTGAATTAGGCGCCCTTACGCCCGCTCGTTTGAGGCTACACCGCCGTAAATTAGCAGGTAAGGAGATTGTGAATCACTACTAGCCTAGTTAATTTACGGCGGTGTAGCCTAAACAGGCTAGGCTAGGCCGCCCTAAAGTTAGTCCCATCTCTTTGAATCTACCTAAAAAAGGTTATGTAGGGAGGTGAGGGGAGGGGTGTAGGAGCTAGGCCAGCACAGAGAGTAATTGGACACTCCCAGAAGAGGAGAGGGCTATGACGTGCAAGGAGAGAGGGGGCTATGCTAGAGAACTAAAAATAATTTATGGAAAGGAAAAACACTGCAAGTAAGCAAGTGAAATACATGGCTGAATTGGTGGCAGTTTAAACATCCAATTTACTACACATTTTGTACACGGAACCCTCTGACTCAAAATTCTACTTTTATGAGCGTAAACGTATAGTACTGACTCCACTGGGATTTTTCAGGAGACCTGTAATGACAATGAATCCTAAAAAGTGAACACAATTAAAACGACATTGTAGCTGACATATTTTTACATCATTACAACTTTAATTTCTATACATCATATTAGATGGCCAAATTCACCCAGAAGGGACCATATATAAAGTACTTTGTTTTTGATGTTCTAATATTTGTCCCAAAGCCGTGATGTAGCCAACACGTTTTGCGCTGTGTCTTCTATAGAGGCAGGACTGGAAGAAGACACTGTTCGAAATGCATTGGAAACATCCAAGCTTTGGGGCAAATATTGGAACATTAAGGATAGTAGTTTATATATGGTCCTTTGCCATCAATTTGGGTATTGAATAGGATGTATATACTGTAAATGAAAGTTGTGATTATGTAAAAAATAAGTCAGACGCCATGTGGCTTTAATTGTGTTTATTTTTTTATGATATAAAAATATGTATGTTTTATGGCACGTTGTTAATACTGTAAAGCGTGAACAATCTGCGCTTCCCTCACAAAAATAATCAGTGTAAACCGTGCTAAAAAATAAATATAGGTCTATATATATATATATATATATCTCACACAAAAATTACATATAACCCACCACACAATAGCTATATACTGATGCAATGTATATTTCCCAGCATAACAGAAGGGAAAAAATAAAAATCAATCAAAAAGGTGACTGGTGCTGCAATGATACAAAATAGCTGGAATAAACAGCTATAAATGCATGTCAAAAATAGGTAAAAGATGCGCAACCAAAAAAGTGCAAACAAACAAAGTGTCCTGGTGTAGAAATATAAAAAGATATATATAGAAATAAATATATATAAGATTGATAGATAAATGCTGATGGTATTAAACCAAATTAGTGTCCACTACAGCTGATGTTGATTTGCTGTAATCACGGAGAAAAGGTGAAAACTTCATCCAAAATTAACATCCAAAATTTCAGCCATTGGTACACATTTAAACAGAGGGGCCACTTACCAGATCAGGTGGACCTCTATTACGGAGGTCTTAAAAACTCAGCAGACCAGGGGCCACTCAAGGGGATCCTCAGTAGCTAGGCACTGGTGTAGTAGTGTGTCTGTTTTTTTCTCCAGGCTTCCAAGGGCTGCAATGAATCCTATAACAGGCAGTCTCCACTCCCAATGGAATAGCGTGATATGCAGATATATATTAAAGGAAGAGCAAAAAAGGCTTCATGGTGCAGTAGGATTTAAATAATCAAAAGCCCCTTTATTGACAAAGCGGGTTTACTGACATCAAATAAAAACTTTTTCGGCAGAACAGTTTAAAAGCAGGTAAAACATCCAGCAGCGGCTTGGGCCGATCAGCTGGGGCGTGGTGACGTCAGGTATTATTGCTCCGCCCGACGCTGCGTTTCTCCTCACAAGGCATCATTGTCTCCTATCCCTGTTGATGCCTTGTGAGGAGAAACGCAGCGTTGGGCGGAGCAATAATACCTGACGTCACCACGTTTTCACCTTTTCTCCGTGATTACAGCAAATCAACATCAGCTGTAGTAAACACTAATTTGGTTTAATACCATCAGCATTTATCTATCAATCTTATATATATTTATTTCTATATATATATATTTTTTATATTTCTACACCAGGACACTTTGTTTGTTTGCCCTTTTTTGGGTGCGCATATTTTACCTATTTTTGACACGTTGTTAATACTATTTGCCTAAAAAGCCCCAAAGTAGTCAGTACTATATGTTTGGTATTTATAGAGATATTGGCAACATACTCCTCTAGTCCTTTTTTCTCCTATTTTCAGTAGGATTTAATTTTTTTTTTAGATGGAAATATTCCCAGTCCATAGTCTCCAAACTGCAGCTCTGGGCCAGATGCAGCCCTTTGCATGGTTTTATCTGGCCTTGAGGCATTATTCCCCCACCGTCAGCAACAGCGGGTTATAGTTCCTGCCACTGACGCAGACAATGAGGCACTATTCTTCGCACTGACACCAATGATGGGGCACTGTTCCTTCCACTGACACCATTGATGGGGCTCTATTCCTCCTATTGACACCATTGATGGGGCTCTATGCCTCCCACTGACACCATTGATTGGGCACTATTCTTCCCACTGACACCAATGATGGGGCACTATTCCTCCCACTGACACCAATGATGGGGCACTATTCCTCCCACTGACACCAATGATGGGGCACTATTCCTCCCACTGACACCAATGATGGGGCACTATTCCTCCCACTGACACCAATGATGGGGCACTATTCCTCCCACTGACGCCAATGATGGGGCACTATTCCTCCCACTGATGCCAATGATAGAACACTATTATTGACACCACTGATGGGATACTATTTCTCCCACTGACGCCAATGATGGGACACTGTTCCTCCGATTAATAACAATGATGGGGCATTGTTTACTCGCCAGGACATTTTCTTTCCCCACTGGCCACATTCCGGCCCCCCTAATTTTGAATGACAATAAACTGGCCCTTTTTTTATAAAGATAGTAGACTCCTGTTGTAGGAAATAAATTGTGCTTCCAAATTGCTTACCGGAAGATCACTGCATTCTACTTTAAGTCTTTATGTCTGTCAAAGCAGATAAATAATGCAATGATATAAAAAATTGAGGAAGAAACTGCGCTAAGAAAATATTCGAACAATCCCAAAATAAAATTGTGAGATAAGTGTTAAGAAAGCTGCAAACCTGCTGAAAAACAAAACAGTGAACGAAGTATAGAAAAAATAGTGCAACCTATATCGTCTCTTTCACATATAAGAATGCGTTGAGCTACTAAGGGTGGAGGTATTACATCATACCTTCGACCCCTAGCGTTGAAAAGGTACAGTAAACATGTTCAATATTTTAGGGCGTAAGCCCGTATACAAATAAGAACAAATGTCAAGCACGTAGCAAATGGAAATACTATATGCAATTAGCAATTACTTGAGAGAAGTAACTTTAGCTTAAATGATCTGAGAGTGTATATGGCCTTTAAGATATTCCACAACTGTTACTTGAAAGCACAACAAGTAATGCCAGCAGAATAGTAGTATAAAGTAGAGACAGATTCAAATACAGTACTTAGTAAAGCTATATGTGAACCGATTAATTCCAGAGCAATAAACGTTACATAGTAATGGTACTTATCCATTTGCAGAGGATGAGAGTAAGCAGAGTATTGCAGCAGCAATGGTATTCTGTCATGGAGGGTCTCCTGGTGCAGGATATCTTAAGGTGTCCCCAGCCACAGCAGTAAGACTGGCAGCGTGGGTGGAGGCAGTGGATAACTAAGATGAAGTATGGATCCAGGTTGCGCTGCAATTCAGTTGAGGGGATATGCCAGTAGTTTGTATGTAGCATGGTTCGGCTATGGCCGACAATAATAGGACAGCGTTCACTATCCATGCTGTCCTGTTTATAGGAGGGAGGCATGTGTAACAAATGAGCGTTGATTTTCGCTCGGCACTTCCGCGTTCCACGCTGGAACGCACGCGGTGCCGGGCGATGACGTCAGTGCGTGGTCGCCGCATGCGTTCCAGCGTGGAACGCAATATGGCGACAAGCGCCGTTTACAATTTCATCAGGGGGCCAGCTCAAGGAGGTCACAACGGGCACCCTGATGACATTAACGGTGGCTTACATTAGACAATGTTGGAGTCGCTGGGCAGGTAAATTTTTTTTTTTTTTTTTTGTTTGTTTTTTGTGGGCAACCCAGAATTCACGGTACGATAGGAGGAAAAAAATGTAAAGTGGAAAGTGAAGCTCCTCTTTAAGGTTTATATCAGGTGGCTTTGCTGAAAGAGGTAATGTACAGTAAAATGGAAACTCATATAGTAAAACCGTTAGGAGAAATGTCCTAAAGTGGAGGCCACATGACTAATTCTCTGCTGAAAATACATTTTTTTTAATGGTACCTAATAGTAGCCATTCTAGCACATTACATGGAAAATTGTATAAAATACTGTATTTATTGGCGTATAACACACACTTTTTCACCCTGCAAATCAGGTGCAAATAGTGTGTTCGTGTTATACGCCGATACTGCAATTTGGGCTGTCTTGGAGGAAGTGGGTGGGACGAACGCCGTCAGATTACATACAGCGAGAATCTCCTGTTTACTCAATGGCCTCTGTAATAGAAAGTCCTGTCTCCTGGGCCAGCATTGGACCAGTGTTCTGTCTAACATAGAAGCCGGTCCAGGAGATTTTTTTATTAAAGAGGACGCTGAGTAAACAGGAGATGCTCGTTGTATGTAATCTGATGGTGCTTATCCCGCCTCCTCCCTGTCCCCTCCAGGTCAGCAGTAATCTGAGGTGAGGCTACAGATGGGCATTGGTCAGGCTGCATTCATGGCAATGTTGAGGCTGCATGTGGGCATTGATCAAGCTGCATTGATGGGCAATGGTGAGGCTGCATTGATGGGCACTGACCCTTATTTTGCTTCAAAGTTCTCCTATTTAAAATGTAATTTTTTTTCCCCTGAAACTTCCCTTCTAAAATGAAGGTGCGTGTTATACTCCTGTGTGTGTTAAATGACAATAAATATGGTATTTACTGAAATTTTCCTTTCCAGGGACCATTTAACAGCAGCACACATGTAGTTTAGTATGCTGTCATGTTGGCGCCAGGAAAACGAAAAGTTGTATCAAATACCTGGGACCAATCCATGGCAGGATACTAAACCACATGTAGTGGTGATTGGCTGAGACACTGTCTCTCCTACCAAGAGAGGTGCACCAGGAGGTGTGTATTGAAGGGATACTGTATATTGTACCTCAAACCTACCTCATATATCACCAGCAATGCGAGTCAGCCACACACATGCATAATGAGAGCCGATTCATTTAAATGGTTCAGCTTCTCTTCCCACTTTTCATATTCAAATTTTGTTAGAATTGAAATTCAGAAAAATATTTTGCCAGAAGATTTGACAGTAGCGTTATGGACTCCACAATTTTTGCATAAAGTGTTTGATTCCCAATGGTTCTAATTCTGCTTTCTCAGGATGTGCAAGCACATACACTAAGCACAATTTTTCCTGAATGGAAACCACATTCAATGTTAGAAGTTTAGCCATGATTGAAACATTTACCATTCTTCTTTGATTTTTTCCTCATTACTACGGTTGAAAATGATCTTTAATTCAACCCCAATAACTATTAGAAAATTGTATGAGCTTAATGAAAATAGATTTGTTTTTATTAGGCTGAAAACTGATATTGTTAGAGGAAAGTCAAAAAACATAGAAACAAGGACAATGTTGTAGCCAAACTATATCACAATAACCATGAGCAAATGTAACTTGGAGCTGAAGCAGATAGTGTAACACTGAGCAGCAACAGGCTAATGAGGTTATCTTTCTGCTCTCTTCTCCTGTCAGTAGGGTTGTCAGATTGGCCCCCTAAACTTCCTTAACCACTTAAGGCCCGGACCAAAATGCAGGTAAAGGACCCGGCCAGTTTTTTGCGATTCGGCACTGTGTCGCTTTAACTGACAATTGTGCGATATGGCTCCCAAACAAAATTGGCGTCCTTTTTTTCCCCACAAATAGAGCTTTCTTTTGGTGGTATTTGATCACCTCTGCGGTTTTTATTTTTTGCGTTATAAACAAAAATAGAGCGACAATTTTGAAAAAATTCAATATTTTTTCCTTTTTGCTATAATAAATATCCCCCAAAAATATATAAAAAAAACTCAGTTTAGGCCGATACGTATTCTTCTACCTATTCTTCTACCTATTATTCTACCTATTTAGTGTTTACAAAATAGGGGATAGTTTTATTGCATTTTTATTAATATTTTATTTTTTACTACTAATGGCGGCGATCAGCGATTTTTTTCGTGACCGTGACATTATGGCAGACACATCGGACAATTTTGACACATTTTTGGTACAATTGTCATTTTCACAGCAAAAAAATGCTATAAAAATGCATTGTTTACTGTGAAAATGACAATTGCAGTTTGGGAGTTCACCACTAGGGGCCGCTGAAGGGGTTAAGTGTGACCTCATATGTGTTTCTAACTGTAGGGGGCGGGGCTGGATGTGTGACATCATTGATCGTGTTTCCCTATATCAGGGAACACACAATCAATGACAGCGCCACAGTGAAGAACGGGGAAGCTGTGTTTACACACAGCTCTCCTCGTTCTTCAGCTCCGTGGACCGATCGCGGGTCTCCAGAGGCGATCGGGTCCGCGGCCGCGGTCACGGAGCTTCGGACCCACGGCTGGGCACTTAAAGAGGATGTACAGGTACGTGCTTGCCCAGCCGTGCCATTCTGCTGACGTATATGTGCAGGAGGCGGTCCTTAAGTGGTTAAACTCTTCCAGGGTGACTAATGCTGTACAGTAAATTTACAAGTGGCACACATCAAGTCAAATGTAGGTACTTTCTCTCCCCCCCCCCCCCTTTTTCTTTTTTTTTTCCTCTCTCTCTCTTGTTGGGGGGGGGGAGATCTAAAAACACGTATAGTTTAGAAGGAAACACAATATTTAGAAACGAGAAGACACCTATAAATTTAACACTCTTTTAATCTTTTTTTTTTCCCTCTAAAGTTAAGGGAGGTAAATCTGAACCACGGATAAATAGGTAGAAGAAGACACATAGGAAGCACAATAAATACCACATTTATATAGCACTAGAAATATACATATATTAATATATTCCTTTATAGTCACAAACACTTCTCCCCGCTACCCTCCCCCCTGTCATCCCTTTCTTGCGGGAGAGGGAGGGGCAAAGTCCCCCTCCTTTTCCCCCTTTTTTTTGTGTCTGGGGAGGAACCGAGGAAACCACCATCTAGTAAAGGAAGTTATTATGGAGATATCTTAGTGTCAATGAAATGTTATATGTAAAAGAAAAAATGTAATAAAGAGAAAAATAAACAAAAAAAAATGTACCGTATTTATCGGCATATAACACGCACAGGCGTATAACACGCACCCTAACTTTATGAGGGAAGCTTCAGGAAAAAACTTCCACAGCCCCCTGCGTATAACACGCAAGCACAGTTTAGCCTCTATTTTCAGAGTAAAAATATGAGTGTTATACGCCAATAAATACAGTAGGTACTTTCACTAGTTGTATTTAAAAATACACCCTTTTTCTTCTAATAAATACTAAATTGTATTGATTGGTGTTTTTATATCTGCCTGGAGTTCAGCTTTCATATTTTAACCTGGGGATAGATATGCGTTTATCTCAGGTCTGTGTAATTATGTAGTAAATAATATATATACCATATATACTCGAGTATAAGCCGACCCGAATATAAGCCGAACCACCCAATTTTACCACAAAAAAATGGGAAAACGTATTGACTCGAGTATAAGCCTAGGGTGTCTATCTGCATGTCTCACTTTGCCTCACTGTGCCCATGCCTCACTGTGCCCATGCCTCACTGTGTCCATGACTAGACTGACGTTTAAAATGGGAGTCTATGGAAGGGGTGCCCGGCTTTAAAAAATCGGTGCTCCACAGCCATAGGTCCCCCAGACAACAAACTTTGCACACTTGTAGAGGAAGAGTGGGGTCCAGGGGACCTACAGTTGGCCAGTACCGGGTGCCCAAAGTTCGGGAGATCAGACGCGAAAAGGTGACTCGAGTATAAGCCGAGGGGGGGGGGGGGGGGGGGGGCATTTTCAGCACAAAAAACTCGGCTTATACTCGAGTATATACGGTACATATTTTTTGTTGTGAATACATTTTTACAGATTTTTCTTTTAGGATGAATTGGAAAAGTCTGTGGTGTACTATCTGAAAGCAATTGATTTTGCAATGAAGAAGGAAAGGTTTGAGAAAAATTAAGCTAATTTATTTTAACAAGCATGTGATACAGATATCTGATCTTCCTCATAACTTTTATAGAGCCACTAAATTAGCAGCTTCCAAAATTCAGTTAGACGTGCCACTGTCACAACCTTTTGCCAAGTCCAAGTGTCACCTGTAATAATGATGTTCATAATTGGACAGAAGTCTTTGCCTGCTGCATTCACCACCTGTCTATGTTGTAGAAGCCATATGTTTCAGTTGTATTTGCTAAAATTGTCACTTGAATACCTTCCTTGTGCCCCTGGGACTCTGATCTGGATCCCAGTGCCATTTGCAACTACGCTTCAAGGGATCCAACAGCTCTCAGAGGGACCTGGCTGTCTGTTCACCAGAACCTGAAGTAGCAGACACTTTAGTGGTTTGAAGAGCATTTAAATATTCAAATTGAAAATAGAAAAAAAAGTAAATTACCAATTTCTGCTCCTTTTTTCTTAAATCTTTACAGCAGTCTTTAGAACCTTTTTATCAGAGAAAAGCCTTTAAAATAACATTCAGGTAACGGAACCCCTGCTAATAATCATGTCTACAGCTCTCGGTACCGGTACATTAGTGTAAACAGTAAGCAGATATATAAGAATAAATAAAATAAGGATGTGGCATACTTGGCATATTTGACACCCAGGTCTATTCTATACAAAAATATTTGTAGCAATAGTAATAATAATAAAACATATTTTTTTTAGAATAATGGGGGTTATTTACAAAAGGCAAATCCACTTTGCGCTACAAGTGCAAATTACACTGGAAATTGCACTGAAAGTGCACTTGGAAGTGCAGTCGCTGTAGATCCGAGGGGGACGTGCAAGGAAAAAAAAAACAGCATTTTAGCTTGCACATGATTAAATAATAAAATCAGCAGAGCTTCCCCTCATTTCAGATCTACAGCAACTGCACTTTCAAGTGCACTTTGCACTTGTAGTTTGCACTTGTAGTGCAAAGTGGATTTGCCTTTCGTAAATAACCCCCTTTGGCTAGAATGATTACAGACTGTGAAAACTGTAGTGTTTCCCCTTTACATTGGCGGTCAATAGAAGAAAGACCCCTTTACACTGGCAATATTCCCAGATAGCAAGAAATTGTACTACCACTTTGAAAATTACTTGCTAAATTATTGCTAGACTTGCCAGGCTTCACGGGTTTGTTGCACAATTGCAGCAAGTCCCCATTGTATGACTCCAAATCAACATTCTTTGCAAACATTCTGCAAGTCTAATGCAAGTTCTGGTTCAGTTATGTTATGCTATAGTAATTCCACCACAGGGGGTCACTGTGACTGAATTTTCATGCTGTAGATTTTCAGAGCTCTCGCTGTAGTCTCACCACTGCAACTTTGCTCTCCCTAGAGACTTGCAACGCAAATTTGCTACAAATTGGAAAATTGTCAACTAGAACTTGTGCTTCATGTGCTCTGCAATTCTACAACATGCCAATAAAAATGTGAAGCAAGTAAACAGACTTGCAATTCAACACTGCAACAAATTTGGGGCAAGTTATTTTTGCTATCTGAATTGCTCCTTGCATTAGTGATCAATGGGAAGAATGTTCCTTAGGCAAAATGATCATTTGTGTCAGTGGGTACTTATCTGAGAGGCAGACATTTTTACATGCTCAACTAACCCCTGGCAACCTTTGGAAGAAACCCTAGGGTTCCCTAGAACCCTGGTTAAGAAAGGCTGGTTTAGAGTAATAAAAAGGAGAACAATCATTTGTTGTGCCTATAACACAAAAGCAATTGTATGATGCTACAGTCTATTTCTGCCATTTTTGGAAACCTCATAAGCTACTACACAGAAAATCCACAATTGCATCCAAAGTTGGGCCTCTGCTGCTGTGACCTCTGCAATCAAACCCCTGGGTCCTGGGTCTGTAGGCATCTGGGGTCTGGGTCCTGTTCTGTTCTGTAGGCATCTCTCTCTCTGCTAGTTTTTTAAATTATTGTATATAATGAAGAATGCGGTATCAGGAGCAGATAATGCTGATCTTCAAGTTTGATCAAAAGGATCAGGAATTATGGCAGGGAGATATTGCTTATGGAATACGCATAGGAAGTCGTAGGCTGACATAGCCTGCCGAGCTGCACCTAAATTCTACTTTTACATGAACTGGTCCTTTCGTCTGTTCCTTTCCAGATATCAGTTCCTGGTGTACAACGCCTCTGTCCTATACTGGCAAACTGTGCGTCCATTTCTGAAGGCAGGCAGCCGCCATCTCCTTACTAATAGCCTTGCTACTGTTGTAAAGGCTTTGGGTGAAACAGATGATGATAAGAACTGGAGAGCTGACTTGATGATGTGAGTATTTTGGGTTGTCTTATTGATAGGAGAAGAAAGCTTGCAAATGTTTTCTTTGCTTAGTCATGTCACGTGGGCAAACGTTACTCTTCTGTCTTATTAGGGAGCTGCTGGAATGTTTGCTAGATGGCCAGAAGATGAAGGAAGCCATGGACTGCGCATCACAGGCGGCTGAGTTTATTAAAGTGAACGTCCCTAACAAATACCCTCTACTATTTTCTAAGATGGTAATTTGCTTTGTCTTGATTTTATGTGTGATCTAAGTATCTGTGTTAAATGGGTTGTAAAGGTACAATTCCCCCCCCCCCCCTAAATAGCTTCCTTTACCTTAGTGCAGTCCTCCTTCACTTACCTCATCCTTCGATTTTGCTTTTAAATGTCCTTATTTCTTCTGAGAAATTCTCACTTCCTGTTCTTCTGTCTGTAACTCCACACAGTAATGCAAGGCTTTCTCCCAGGTGTGAAGTGTCATGCTCGCCCCCTCCCTTGGACGACACTCCACACTAGGGAGAAAGCCTTGCATTACTGTGTGGAGTTACAGACAGAAGAACAGGAAGTGAGAAGAAATAAGGACATTTTAAAAGCAAAGTCGAAGGATGAGGTAAGTGAAGGAGGACTGCACTAAGATAAAGGAAGCTATTTAGGGAGAAAAAAATGTACCTTTACAACCCCTTTAATGACTTTTATAGATGAACTCTTAAAGCGAAACTACATGGCATCTGAGCACCAGAAACCAAAAATGCAAATTAATTGGTTTCTAATTTTCAAAGCAAACTTCCCCCATCCATCCGTGACTTCATGCTTTATTTTGTTGAGAAATCACTTTGTAAAACACTCCCTAGCATTTCTGGCTGCGGCCATCTTGAGTAAGGGCAAATGATTGACGTGGCATTAACTTCCTGGAATCCATCTGCCCTTAGCTCAGGCAAATGAGAATGTGCTTAGCTGAGAAAGCCCCTCCCCCTCCTGAAGATTTCTGGGATGAATAACATCATTTTCCTAGCCATGGAAACCAGGAGGAAAACCATCAGGCCTTTAGGAAAAAACTAAAGACCCACCTCTTCTGAAGGACCGGAATGACTCTGGACGGGAAGCGCCTTGAGGCGATTTAGTTCGCATTTGTTGCGCTATACAAGTTACTCACTCACTCACTCACTCAGAAAGTAACTGAAAAGATGTTAAAAAAAAAAGGTTAAAACAAAATATAATATACTTGATTTACTAATGCTAGCAGCATAAGGATTAAGAATAGTCAAATATGATTAAGAGAGTGAAGTTCAACTTTAAAATAGTGTATTGCCTCAAAAACAAGGAGCTGTTTGGGTCCCCAAATACAACTACCTTAGGCCCCTTTCACATGGGAAATGCTGCTGAATTACAATCAGTGGCTGATCACATTTTCAGAAGCGGCTGTCCCACAGTAAAAAGGTGACCAGGAGGCGATTGCAGTGCAGCCCTATACATCTCTATGGAGTGCTTTAGCAGGAACCTGTCGAGTGTGACATGCCCTACTTTTTTCTGAGCCACACTGCAAAGCCCTTATAGTCATGGCAATAAAAAGGAGAGAGTTGGGACTTTGAGTGAGGCATGCGACACACAGCTGATAATAAAGATCCTCAATGGCATATTTATTAGTACATAAGTATACAGATAAAAAAATGACATATTACAAAAAAAATGAAGAAGGTTAGTATGAGCTGATAAGCATTTACTTGATTTAAATGATCTATGAGAAACTCCAAAAATTCATATACTTAATTTAGATGTAAACGCATGATTAAGATAAACTGCATCCAAAAAGCTTGACGTGTTTCGTGGAATATGCTTCACTTCTTCAGGAGCAGATGCAGGACATGAATCCTGAATATATTCTTGGCAATGTTCATGGAACTGCCTGGCAGTCATTCTTTAACAGGTGACTGAAGCACATTAAAAACATGTCCTAACTGCATGGTTTTGTCACACCGACAATACCTGTGAAAGGAGCCCTAAAGGCCTACTTCCATGAGATGGATGAATTGCTAAATGACTTCCCATTTCCTACATCCAATGTACATTTTTTGTGTGTGTGTGTGTGTGCACTTCACTGCATTACGCTGATTGATAACAAAACCTACATAAAGCAAAATGTTGGGACCTGTACTATATCATGAGTTCCTGTCAGAAAACATATACTGTTTTTGCGGTGAAGCAAGAATGGTAAGTTGTGGAGGAAGTACACAAATATGTACAGTTGGTGAGATATACTAAAAATGCACTAATAGTAGGTAAACACTACAAACAAAAAAAAAGGTAGCCAATAAAACACAATAATTAATAGAACAGGGATAAGTAAACTATAAATCGATGCAAAAGCAAACTATATACAGTGATGTACATGGAGGGTAAGAGACTTGTAGAGAATAGCAGGATATCGGTTCATGAAGTTTGATGGCCAGCACCACAACGCAACTGGTAAAATGTTAAAGTTGAATTCCGGCCAGGAGGAACAGATTATCATTCTAAATGTGCTTCACTGCTTTGTGCAAATGTGCTGAGCTTTTTTTTTAAAAGTCCATTCTTTTTATGTCATGCGATTACATTTCTCATGGTAGTTTCTCATGCGATTTACGTTTCTCATGCAAATTCGTTTCTCATGCGATTACGTTTCTCATGTGATTACGTTTCTCATGCGATTACGTTTCTAATGCGCTTACGTTTCTCATGGTAATTTCTCATGCCATTACGTTTCTCATGGTATTTTCTCATGCGATTACATTTCTCATGCGATTACGTTTCTCATGGTATTTTCTCATGCGATTACTTTTCTCATGGTTTCATGTTCTCATGCGGTTGCGTGGCTCATGGTAGTTTCTCATGTGATTACGTGTCTTATGGTTTTCATGTTCTCATGCGATTGCTTGGCTCATGCTAGTTATGTCCTCATGTGTTCACGTTTCTCATGCGATTCATGTTCTCATGTGATTACGTTTTGTCAAGTGTACACGTTTCTCTTGCTACTCATGTTCTCGGGTGTTCACGTTGCTCATGCAATTTATGTTCTCATGTTTTTCGTTTCTCATGCGATTTTACGTTTCTACTTTCCGTTTTACGTTGCGTTTCTCACACTGTTCATGTTCTCGGGTGTTTACGTTTCTCATGTTCTCATGCGATTACGCTTTTCGTACAATTACGCTTCTCATGGTATTTTTATGTTCTCAGGTATTTACGTTTCTCATGTTTTTTTTTTTTCGTTTTCCATGCTATTTATGTTCTCGGGTGTGTTACATTTTTAATTGGCCTGATTTGCCTCACGTTGCTCAGCCTCGCTAGTTTCTTCAGACTGACACGTTTTCAGTCTTGTGCTACGTATACTTTCCTGCACAATGTTCTGCGTTTGTTAATCACGGACACATGCGTAAGTAGAGGTTAAGGAAGGTAGAGATTTTCCTTTTCCTAAGGTAAGTTGGGGTTCGTTGGTTATTTTTTCGTTATAACGGTGTTGTTCTTGTTTGCAGAGGTCATGTCATGGGCAGCAGATGTCGAAGATTTTGCCGCCATCCGTCCTTCTCCGGTTAGGGGTTTTCAACATGGTAGCACGCCCTCCTTGAAACCTCCTGATTCGGCTCTTTTGTTACAGATTAAGCGTGAACTACAAGTCATTTTCAATTCAGCCTAGGAAGCTCATGACTTGGCCAGGGATGTCTTACAGGCTTTTCCTTCTCGGTATCATGGGTTCTTTTTGTCACAAACTTCAGTATCTACTTGCATTCATTGTTTGTTTTTTTTGGCCACTTTCAGCTCAAGCAGGCCTACAAGCTGGTGCCCGGTCAGTCTTTTTCCGGCTCATGGTGACTTTTGCAGATGTACCCAGGGATAGGCCACTTTTCCTTTCCCTAGTACTCCCTTCTTTGCTAGCACAGGGCATGACACGTAGCCATTCCCTGCTGCCTAACTAGGGTGGCATTTAATGTTCAGTGCTTTCAGTACAGGTCCAGTTTCTGCTGCTTTTCACTGGGGGTCTGTATTCTCATTGTTGAGGAGTTAGATTGGTGGGAGTCAGCTTTCATTTCCGGACATATACCGGGTCCACATGTTTGTCACAGGCATTCTTGCGTTGGCGGCCCGAGGTTACATACGGTTACTTTCATTTCAATCTCTTTGCTAGCTCATCCTACGGTGTTATTTTTGGCCCCTTTTAGGCATACTGACCACGTGACCCCGGCACACCTCAGGTCACTTTCCCTGTTTTCCCCTCAGATCTTTCCCTAGCACGATTACCTGAGACTCTGAGTACAAAAGATGTCTTTGTGGTGTGAGGCGTAGGCAAAGAATTTCAAATGGAGTAAGTTGTCTGGTCCATGACGTACTTGGAACTGTAAACGTGAGAAAGTGTCTCAGTTGTCTGTATGACCAGAAGGGAAATGTCTGTGTACGTGACTCGGATACTAAGTCCTCGTAAGATCGGATGTTACCTCCCCGGAAAAGGTGTTTAGCATGGATTTCTGCATGTGGCCATTACTTTTGGTGGAATGTAGGGCCTCCGGGAGGGAAGTCCGGATTCCCTCTCAGGGGAGTCAATGGACCTAGATGTGAGGAAAGTTTGTGGAGAGAAACTGCTTTGTTAAAGGCCACTATATCAGTGGATGTGACTTAAGTGATTGGGGCCATTGATGGGGAGGAAGCCAAGGGAGTATGTGTGTGGGGGTATGTATAAAGTGTTTTTCTAAGGTAACCCATTCTTTCCCCAGATGATGTACCTTACAGTCCACAATTCTAGTCAGATGACATGCAAGGTAGTATTTGTGAAGGTCCGGTAGGTTAATCCCACCCAAGGCTTTAGAGAGAGTAAGGCGTGAGTATTTGATGCGTGGGGGGCTGTTTTTCCATAGGAAAGTTGTACATGCTTTCCTGTATATCGCAAAGAAGGAAGGGGGAAGATGGATTGGGATCGTCTGCATCAGATATAGCAGGTGAGGGAGAACGACCATTTTAATTATGGCTGCACCGCCAAACCAGGATACGTTCAACTTGGTCGATTCTTTTAAGTCCGTTTTGAATTTTTTAAAGGGCAGCCAAGAAATTGTGGCTATAAAGGTCTACGTCACCGCGTTCTTGATGGACGAAAGTTCGGAGAACTTTTGTGTGACCATGTGTATGCAAGCCAAGCTTGAGCGGAATTCCGTCGGAAAAACCATCCACGTTTTTTCTGAAGGAAAATCTGATTGTGTGTACACGGCATTAGAATAGCCCATCAAATTAGGTTTATTTTAGCCGAAAAGGAAATGGTTTTCTGAAGTTATATCATGGTTATTTTATGCAGCCATTTAAGATAACAAATCGTTTTGGATGAGTTCTTAAGTCTTCATTTCATGGCAATTTTAGCTGCTTTTTTGAGGCTTTCATGTGTGCCAAATGTAACATAGACTTAATAGCAGCCTTGAAACAGTGATGTATAATTCTGCATTAACTTTTTATTGCTGCAGAACGAAATGTAAAAGAAAACCTCCTTCAGGGGGATGTCTGCATGTGTTCACTGAGATGTAGCCATCATTTCAGACAGAGCTGCTGTTTATTATCAAAGGAACATGTTGACTAGGTTTCCCTTTACCTGTTGTGTCCGATTGGAGGTGGGATGCCAACCTTAGAAACCTGCTAAGTTATTGAAATTCCAGGGCAGAATTTGAAAACAAGTGAATCTGTGTATATTTAAGAGGTTCACAAAGTCTTTTTTTATCTGTACTTAGTATTGTGGAGTTCATCTAATAATTTATGTAAAACGCCTCTATCCATGTGACTAGTCAATTAGATCTATACATGCAAAGTGCATTTAATGTTTGTTTTCTGTCTGCCATGAATAATGAATTCTTCTCTTACATTAAGGTGCATCACAAATTAATTGACTCTGCTAAAGCGGCTAAGGAAACTAAAAGTTCAGCAAGTTTGTCAGTCATCTATAAAATTCAAAAGCTCAGATCGTAAGTACCGTTTTTTTCACAGGGGAAATTCACCTTCCAGTTATAATGCCATTCCTACGTGATACAACAGATAAATTGAGAAGGTTGTTGAGTGGGTATAGAAAATAATCAGTGACAATTAAGCCCTATCAAGGGCCCCATGAACACAAATCATGGACCCCTGATCTGTGCAGATTTCCATATTATAAAGATAAAATGACAACTGCATCATTAATGTTTTGTCTTTTTTAGATCATTAGTATTAGAATTTTTAACATTTGGTTTAGCTGTGAAATGGCAGTAGAAAAACTGCACCTCTCTAAGCTCCTAAACAACCTCTTGGGAATTCCACTGCTTCTATGATTAAGCCCTAGGAGGGTCGAAACATGTTGGAGGGGCGTGGCCCAAGGACAGGGAATGTCTTAAAAAAAAACATACACAAAATGCCTACGGCCCCATACACACGAGAGGATTTATCCGCAGATACGGTCCAGCGGACCGTATCCGCGGATAAATCCTCTCAAAGATTTCAGAGGATTTCTATGCGATGGCGTGTACACACCATCGCATTGAAATCCGCGCTGAAATCCTCTGCCGATGACGTGTCGCGCCGTCGCCGCTATTATGACGCGGCGACGGGCGCGACGCTGTCATATAAGGAATTCCACGCATGCGTCAAGTCATTACGACGCGTGCGGGGAATCCCTTTAGACGGATGGATCCGGTAAGTCTGTACAGACGAGCGGATCCATCCGTTGGAATGGATTCCAGCAGATGGATTTGTTGAGCATGTCAGCAAATATCCATCTGCTGGAAATCCATCCCAGGGGAGATTTATCTGCGGATAAATATCCCACGGAGTGTACACACCATAGAATCTATCCGCTGAAACCCGTTTGCACGGATTTATCTGCGGATAGATTCTATGGTGTGTATGGGGCCTACCAGTAGGATGACCATGGAGTGCGGTCTCGGTTTTACTAATTGGTTTAGATGTTCTAACTTCCTTTCTATGCAATAAATAAATATTTCTTATTGATTTTTTTTGTCAGTTTTGAAAGCTTGAGGGACAATCGAAATTCACATTAAATTCTTACAAAAAACAGATCCTCAAAATTTGTCTGCGCCTACCCTGCCAAAAAAAAAAACTCACACAAATTTATGTTTAATAAAATTACAAAAACATGCAGAATTACAATTATCTTTTTTTTCTTATTAAAAAAACTTGATTATATTGTTAGCCCTCTTTCTCCAGGGGCGACAATGCTGCAGGGCCTGTTGTGATTTCACTGCAGCGTTGTCACCCTTACCATCTGTATGCATTCCACCTAATCCGACAGGCTGCCCTTCATATGGAGAAACCATTTGCATCCCTCCTTTCAACTTCAGTAAACTGAAAACCTCAACTACCACTGTGATAATGTCATAGGTGTAAAGAATTGAAGTTCATGTCACCTAGAAGATGAAAAAATCAAATCAAATATGGCATGATTTCCCAAGAGAAGGGGAACTGATATTAACCACCTGCGCAGTCATGCAATGCTGTACCCCCAAAAAAATGTATATCCTTTTTTACCCACAAATAGAGCTTTGTTTTAGTGGTATTTGATCACAACTGCGTTATTTACTTTTTGTGCTGTAAACCAAAAAATCGACAATTGTGAATTTTTATATATATATATATATATATATATATATATATATATATATATAATCAACTTAAAGTACATAAACCATAGACATCAGATTCGCACTACAGTTCATCATCTTTTAGTTGTCAGTTTGTAAAAAAAAAATAGGTGCGTATAATGTATGTGATGTTCATCTCCATCTAGCAGCCAACATGCATCCTACTTGGTTCTATGTTATCCCACTAGAGCACCAAAAACCTCCAGAAACCTGCCAGGGGGCCCAAAGGTTTTGACTGCCTAGGGCCCTCTACAGAGTTTAATCCAGCACTGTGATGCAGGTGTAGAAATAATGTAAAATGCTACTGTCCCTAGCATTTGGCAGGGCTGTGACAACAGGGAAAAATAAAGGCAAGGATGAGGCTGAGTCTTGCACAGGTAATTTGGGTTTATGGCTGTTTTACAGTAATGGCGGTGAACATGAAGATATGTCTTGTCCAGTCCTGGCAGAAGGAGGATATAAGGTACTTTCTAGATGGTGCCAGACTGCCTCTTGAAAATGTACCTTTCTCTCTGTGCTTTTGGAGATATGGTCAACCTGGCACGATGTTCCACATGTGGTGGACCTGTTTTCTGAATAGGATTGTTGTATATTTTATAAGAACTTTGTTGAATTCATACAGCAACCCTTTGTGTTAGAAATGACTGGCAGTATACTATTTGGATCTTTTTTTACTTGTTCTTAAAGAGGAAGTAAACTTCCATCTTTAATGTGGGGTTCCACCCAAAAGTGGAACCTCCTTTTATCAGCTTTCTCCCCCCCCCCCTCCGATGCCCCATTTGGCACCTTTCAGTGTTTTTGACAGGTACCCTTTCCTACTTCTGAGAGACAGCACTGCAGCGCCGTCTGTCAGAATTTCAGGAACCCGTTCTTCTTCCCCCCACTGCCAGGCCAGTTAGGGCAGATTTGCGCATGCACAGTAGGGAACTGGCTGTGAAACAGCCGCCCGTGCTGTTTCTTCAGAGCCCTGTGCCATGGCCGCAGCTTCTGCATCCATGCGCGAGAGTGATGTCATCACGGCTCCGGACAGTCACAGAGCTGGAGTCCGCAAACCCGGATGGAAGACCAAGTATAGATGGACGCCGTCTCCAGCAATGACATTGCATTGCTGGAATCCTTCGTTTTGAGGTAAGTTTCACATAATGTGCTAGTATTCAGTGAATACTAGCACATCATGCCTTTGCCTTGAAGGTAAGGAAAATAAAAACAAAAAACGGTTTACAACTGCTCTAATGTTTTGATATGTTCCACCTGCATTGTAGACCTTATCCCTGATGTCATTCTGTGCTATAATTTGTGTCCTCTTTGGAAAAACACTTTCAATGAACATATTAAAACCAAAAAAATATGTCTTGTCCAATGTCACCTCTTTTTTACTTTTTCTCTCTTAGGCAATTAAACAGCTCTCTGACAACAAAGGACATTTTTACAAGTCTAAGTGAAATTTATAAACTTGTGGCTGTTGCTCAGGAACCCGCTTTACCCTTATCCACATCTGAAAAGTAAGTTTAATTACTTTTTTTGTCCTTGGTTCTTTTGGTGTCATGAATTTTTAAATTAACTGAATGATTTTACAATTAGTAGAATCTTCCAACTGTTTGAATAATGTGAAAAGGGCACAGGTGTCTGTTGCTGATCTGAATGTGATTGCTAAGAGCTACTGCACTTTCTACATGATCTCTTCCTTATTTGGGATGGTTGCTATGTTACCCCCGGGACCGTTATCGCAGCACCTTGGCACAGACACAGTCTGTGTGTGTTATGGATGTATTGAAATGAGAGTGGCTTAGATAGGAGGAATCATATATAGGATCAAGCATGCTGTTCATGTGTTATGGTCAAGGAACATTCATTTTAATAGAGGTCGAATTTCATTTAACTATGTTCGCTTGACTCCATTATAATAGGTAATAGGATGATTAGATTACAACATTGAAAGTAGTCTTGGCCGTGATGCTGGAAAATGCCATTGTATTGTTTGGCGTGTTTCATTTTATAAAATTGTACTGAAGGTTTATGAGAAATTTCGCTGAGATAATTAAAGGCACCCACCTCGTTCCCCCTTAGAGAAAGATTTCCAGGCATCAGATTTTCAGCGCTGTCACACTTTGAATGTCAAATACTCAGCAACACAACACTGTACCCAAATTATTTTTTTTATAATATCTTTAGAGCTTTCTTTTGGTGGTATTTAATCACCACTGTTTATTTTTTGTTAAATAAATGAAAAAATAAATACAATTTTGGAAAAAAAAACACGTAGTTTTTTACTTTTTGCAAATAAATAACCTTTCTTCAAAAATTCAGGCCAAAATGTATTCTGCTATATTTCCCTTGTTAAAAAAACACCAAAATCACTGTATAATATTTAGTCTGTAGGAAAGTTAGAGTCTACTATCTATGATATATATTAAGTAAGTAAGTAGTGCAGCGCAAAAACATAAAATCTATAACAAAATTAATATCAATTAATAAAAGTCCATAAAGTGCAAGGTGGTAAAAGGTGCTCCAAAAAACAATAGTGACGAATAGTGCAGCAATCTTTCATAAGATCAGTGACAGGGATATCCTCCACCAAGGCTATGGATGGCCTCTCACCTCAGCGATTCGACCTGTGGCTAGGTCAAAAAGCATAATACATATCCTCCAAGTAATAGATGGTAACAGCATACAAGAAGTCAGCTCTGTGCATCCCCAGATGGAACCAGCAATCAGTAGGACAACTCAGCAATCTCCCAAACTTATTCCATGGACCGAAAAGGCAACAAAAGAGAAGGACTAGTGCTCTCCGTTTGAAACGACTTTAATCTCTGTTTGAAGTCTCCTTGATTAGCTGAAGATAAAAACAAAATTTAATAGCATCAAATTAGCAAAGGTTATGGTAGTGAAGGTGACCGGCCTTCCAAGATCCTCTTTGGTTGAATTTATCTTCTCTCAGTGGACCCTTCTCCAGTGGTGGCAAGTCCAGGCTGCAGACATAAATATGTTCAAAGTCACCAACTTATTCTCTGTTGCTTCTTCCAGATCCCATGATGTTCCACTTTTTGGCATGCACCATGCAATCTCTTTGCAGGCTTCTCATTACTGACATGTGCACATGAGGTGAGAGGCCATCCATAGCCATCCATAGCCTTGGTGGAGGATATCCCTGTCACTGATCTTATGAAAGATTGCTGCACTATTCGTCACTATTGTTTTTTGGAGCACCTTTTACCACCTTGCACTTTATGGACTTTTATTAATTGATATTAATTTTGTTATAGATTTTATGTTTTTGCGCTGCACTACTTACTTACTTAATTTCACTTTGAGATATTTTTTGGATTATATCTACAGTGCTGGCTTGCAATTTATTTAGTTTATGTTTATTTTCCAGTGCTGAATTATTTCACTTTTTATTTCTGTACACCAATCTATGATATATATACCTTTATATTTGAAAATGGATCAAGCCTCCTCATATGACTGGTGTGGCGGTGATCAGGGATACTGACTTGTGACAGTATGTTAAAAAAAAAAATTATATTGTAAAAAATAAGTATTTGTTTTACACTGTGATAATTTATAAAAGTGATGATCACGGTTACAAGTAATCATTTTAATGAATAGCATCCATTCATAGCCATTGGCCACAGCTATCACATGGTACAGGTGGGCTGTGATTGGTCCTGTCTGTACCATGCGATTACTGCGACCATTCACAGAACTCACAATAGTACACAATGAATGGTTGTAAATAAAAGCCATTTATTGTGTACAGATGACATGTGGCCACTGTGATTGGTCGCATCGATCACACGGTACTGGGGCTGGGCAAGAATAGGGAGAAATATTTCGATATTGAAGTGATTAATAACATTTCTAGCCATATGCTGTACAACATCACAATCAAGTGTGCCTTACTGATGTAAGGGGGCACTCTCATGGGCAAACCTGATCCAAAAGAGCAGGTTTAATGGGGACACCTGATGTAAGGGGGGACTTTGATGGGTGAACATGATTTATGGGGGCACACTGATGGGGACACCTGATGTAAGTGTGCACTCTGATTAAAGCACCTTATATATGAGGGTATTTTAATTAAGGGTTCATTCTTTATGCAGGCACCTCGTTTAAGGGGGCACTCTGATGGTAACACCTGATGTAAGGGTCTCAGCAAGCTATCATGAAGAGTCCATTAGGCTTATAAACACGCCAGTCATAACTTAAAATAGGGTCGTTTTAAAGAGTAACTTAACATTTGTTGACAAAAAAATCTATCCCGT
>NC_053496.1:57783900-57883900 GCF_905171775.1 Rana temporaria
AGTGCTTAGCCACATTGGTGTTGTGGTTCTTTTCAATATCATAAAGATGGTCGCTAAGTCTATCTCTTAATCTCCTTATTGTCCTTCCTACATACTGGACCCGACAAATACTGCATGTAATGACATAGACTACAAATTTTGTGTTGCAGTTAATGAACTGTTTTATTTTGAAACCCCTGCCATTAGAGCAGGACTGGACCATGTTGCCAGTACCTATCAAAGGGCAATACCTGCACCCATGGGTGCCACATTTAAAAGTGCCCACAAAGTTAAGCCATGTATGGGAGATAGGTTTAGAGGCGAACAGGCTTGGTGATAGAACACCCCCTAGAGTGGGGGCCCTCCGGCTCACTGATTTAATCCCATCAGACAAAATGGATGCATAAACGGTGTCACTGTATAAAACAGGTAGGTATTTATTCACAATTTGTCTGATTTTGTTGTACTCTATGCTATAAGCTGTAGAGAATAAAGGGGCTGATCTGTGAACCGGAGGCTCAGTTCGTGTGTCTCTCACTGTCTTTTTAGTCAACAGTGAGTCCCTGGAGATGGTATTAACCCTACGCAAGGCATTATTAATGACCGAGGCTGGATAGCCCCTATCCCTAAATCTAAGGGCCATTTGACTTGCCTCTTTGGTAAAATCCTTGGGAGAAGTACACAATCTTTTCAAACGGAGTAGCTGTCCATATGGAATGCTGTTTATGGTGTGTGTGGGATGAGACGAGTCAGCTCGCAACAAGGCATTGCCTGCTGTACTCTTTCTGTATAGACCTGTGGAAATCTGGCCATTGGCTCCCGTGAGTGTTACATCCAGGAATTCTATTTTAGTTGGTTGTAGATTACCTGTGAACTGGAGGTTCAACTCATTGTCATTAAAATACTTTAGCCATTCGTTGAGATCTGCAAACTCATCAGATACGATGAGGAGCAGGTCGTCAATATAGCGACAGTACAAAATGGTATCTGAACGGCGGGGGCTGGTACCTCCAAAGATGCGGGACTTTTCCTACCACCCCATGTACAATATATATATATGTGTATGTGTTACATCAGCGTGAAGGGGTTAACTGAACAGATGAAGTTAAAAGGCAATTGGCTACCATGCACAGCTACATCATATTCTGAGTGTTCCGGTTTTTGTAAATCCCCACTTTCTGTCCCTAACAAAGGGTTAAAATGTAGAAACTGTCCCTGTGCAGTGTATGTTACTGAGGTATAGCTTAGTCTGTGTGGGGATATAGACACTGTGAGACTATGCAGGAATTCTTGGAATCAAACATAAGGCCGCGTACACATGATCAGTCCACCCGATGAGAATGGTCCGACGGACCGTTTTCATCGGTTCACCGCTGAAGCAGACTGATGGTCTGATATGCGTACACACCATCGTTTTCAACACCGATCGGGTCAGAACGCGGTGACGTAAAACACACGACGTGCTGAAAAAAACGAAGTTCAATGCGTCGACTTGATTCTGAGCATGCGCGGGTTTTGAACCGATGCTTTTGCGTACTAACCATCGGTTTTGACCTATCGGTCAGCCGTCCATCGGTTCGATTTTAAAGCAAGTTCTCTTTTTTTGGACCGAAGGACAACAGGCCGATGGGGCGTACACACGGGCGGTTTGGACCGATGAAACTGAACTTCAGTCCGTTTTCATCGGTTTGGACCAATCGTGTGTACGCGGCCTAACACCTTCTCCTTATGCTAGCCATACACGGTTCGTATGTTGGCTGGTTCAGCAGGAACTGGCCGAGATTTAAACCATTAATGGGCAGGCTGAATGTACCAAGTTGATTGATCAATCAACTTGGGTACAACCAGCCTGCCGGATTCTCTTACAATGATTGCTAGCGACTGCTGTAGCCACTATCGATAATCACTGTCTTCTCCCGGTGGGGACGGCTTTTTTTTGTACTTTAAACTCTTTGTAAGAACAGATAAAGGGGTAATAATGTAGCCCCTATTTCCTTGGAAGGAGGTGGATATCTGGCCAATCCTTTAGTATAAAGAGAGCCTCCAGATTCCACCAAAAGTCCCCCCAATTTTGCCATCATCTCCCACCTCCTTTTCTTCGGGACACACAGAGGTGGAAAGAGGCTCTTGTCCCCCAGCATTGAGACTAGGATACCTTGCAAGCCGGCATAGGCGTGCGCACAGGGTGTGCCCAGGCACACTCTAATCACCCCATGCACATTAGTGTTATCGCTCTGTATAGCAGCAGGGAGATGGGAAAGATCTCCCTCTTATTGGCTCTGCCATAAAATAAGTGTGTATGCTCTTCTCTTTCACTATGCCGGCAGGGAGATCAATGTGCTGGGGATATATATATATATATATATATATATATATATATATATATATATATATATATATATATCCCCAGCACATTGATCTCCCTGCCGGCATAGTGAAAGAGAAGAGCATATATATATATATATATATATATATATATATATATATATATATATATACACCTGCATGTGTGTTTGAGCTAAAGTGGTTGTACACCCTGTACAACCACTTTTACCTACAGGTAATCCGAGATTAAGGCTTACCTGTAGGTGCTGGAAATATCTCCTAAACCTTCACTGTTTAAGAGATATTTACAATAGAGCCGTGCACCGATGTCTACGGCGCAGGTGCACTTTAGAAACAGAGATCATGCCGTTTCTAAAAGGGTCATGCCATGACTGGCGGCAAAGATGGATGCTTGCTGCTAGTGGTGACAGCGGCGACATCGCAGGCTTCGGTTTTAGGTAAGTGACACATAATGGGCTACTAGGCGATGCCTAGTAGCCCATTATGCTTTACCTTTGCAGGAAAATAAAGAGGAAGTAAAACCCATCACTTCCTCTTTAAGCGGGCACACCCTATGCAAGGGGGGAAGGCTGTCCTCCCCCCACCTTGCAAAGTCCCCCCCAGCGTTTGAAAGGCATGCTGCGTTGCAATGTAGTGACTGGTATGAACGGATCTTTAGACTTAAAATACAGTCTCATAATTTATCCTTTACAGCTGAATATCTACGAACACTTTCTATTGTAGACAAAGTGCATAGCTTTATTCAATTAATCCCATACCCTTGAAATTGCTATATGATTTTAACACCTGGGACACAGAAAGCTGCTCATCTAAGCTCGGAGATTCACGTAAGTTATAAATAAATGATAAGATCACACAGAGGGCATGAGAAGGAGTTCAAGTTCTTCCGCCTGACATTAAAAGTTGGGTCTAATGAACGAAAGTCCTAACAATGACTTTGCAATGGCTATTACTGTAAGTATCAAAATTACTATTTTTGCATGATTTTACCGGAATATGCAAATATAAGGAAAAGAACACTTGGCAAACGCTGCATACCATAATGTTGCCAGACGTGACAAAATTGACTGCAGTTTAATAAGGAGGCATGTAAAATAGAAGCATTGGGCCTGATCCACAAAGAGTGGCCGTAACTTAAATTTTCCTATTTAAGTTACACCGCCGCAAAATCTCTACCTAAGTGCCTGATCCACAAATCACTTACCTAGAAATTTTGAGCGGTGTAACTTAAATCCGTCCGGCGCAAGGCGTGCCTAATCTAATGGGGCGAGTCCCATTTAAATTAGGCGCACTCCCGCGCCGTACGTACTGCGCATGCTCTCGATGTTATTTTCCCGACGTGCTTTGCGCGGATTTACGTTGCGCCGGGTTTTGAGAATCGCGACGGGCGTAAAAAAAAAAAAAAGAGTTGCGGCGGGAATTTTATTTTTTATTTTTTAAAAAATGACAGCGACGCGGGATAGAAGGGTCTACTTTTACATGGTGTACTAAGTTTACACCTTGTAAAAGCAGCCCTAATTTTGCGACGGCAAACTAATACTTACGGAGAAAAAACGAAGCGTAAAAGCTTCGTGGATCTCCGTAAGTGCTAATTTGCATACCCGACGCTGGATTTCGATGAGAAATGCCCCCAGCGGCGACTGCGGTACTGCATCCTAAGATCCGGCAGTGTAAGTCCCTTACACATGTCGGATCTTCTGCCTATCTATGGTAAACTGATTCTGTGGATCAGTTCCATAGATAGAAACAGGGATACGACGGCGTATCAGTAGATACGCCGGCGTATCCCTTTTGTGGATCAGGCCCAAAGTCCATATTTTAAAAAAAAAACACAAATGTGGGATTCTCCTCAAAATGTACTTTATATTTCAAAATTTTGGTTTACATAAACAGTTGTTAATACCTTTAATAAGCAACTGAGCAAAACATAAAGGAGATTTTGAATTGAATTTAACATAAAGGAAATGGAAATCTGCCAGTTTTAAAATGACTCCCCAGAACTTTTTGCTGTAATAAGAGTAAACTGCAAAAAAAAAAAAGTTATATTACCTAAAAGTCTGGTAAGCTGTAACTGTGTCCTTTGATCATCTTTAAAAGCCACACTTGTAAGCTGGTGCTTCAAGAATGCCCTTTATGTTAAAGGAGAAGTACAACCAAATGTAATTTGGCTGTACTTTTCCTGTTGATCACAGAAGTGCAGAACACTGTTCTGCACTCCTGTGACCTGTTTTCAGCTGACAGCAGGCTAAAACCAAGATAGAGATGTTGGTGTAAATATACAAATTGAGCACCTGGGGACATAATGGATGCTAAGGTATACAGGAATTGAATAGGGACACTCTGGCGGAGGTAATGATAACATTGCGTGACGCAACGCCATAAAACGTATATATATAAGTCGCAACGCAAATGCGGGGTAGAGAGTGATAGGTGTCCCGGAAGCCAGGGTGGGGCTTAAAAGTCTATAGATTAAACAGTAGCCTGCCCCTGCCTGTATAGGGATTAGAGGTGCGCATTTTCACTGGTCTCACGATTCGAGGCGGGCCAGGCAGTCACATGAGCGGCATATACAGAGTATACACAGACTAAGAAATGCAGGTATGAAGTTGCATATATTTTAAAATGCACATACAGCGGTGGGCACTTAATAGATTGTAACTCTGCATTTATTACCACACAGTTATTTTGACAGCTACGCTCAGAGCGCTCTCCCAGGAGGGGCAGGGCAAGTCAGGGTGACGTCATCCAACATCGATTTTTCCGGTCGCATGCATCGATGCCGCATCAGGGACACCCGAATCGCGATGCATCGATGCAGCAATTCATTTCAGCACCCCTAATAGGGATATTATGAGAAACTGGGCCTTGAATATGCATAGTGTTGGTGGGAATCTGATAAGCATCTCTGTGGGTGGACTGGACCAGAACAGTTGGGTCTTATTCATTTAGCTTCTGTAGTGGTGGAAGGACTGTATGTATTTTTTCGGACTACTCACATAGTTCTGCTGTGGAATTTCAGACTCTGAGACACCCCTCCTGTGACTAACAGGCCTCCCATCCCTCATCTCTCTCTGAACTACATTGTACTGTTTAAAAATTAAAGTGGAACTACACTGCATCTGAGAACCACAAATCAAAAATGCTATTTAATTAATGTTTAATATTTAAAGTAATCCCACCCACCCATCCATGTTTCCAAGCTAATTATGCTGAGAAATAACTTTGAAAAATCACCCCCTAGCATTTCTGGCCGTAGCCATCTTGAGTTGAGCAGATCTTGAGCAGATGATTCATGTAGAACAGTGGTAGGCAAACTCGGCCATCCAGCTGTGGTGAAACAGCTGGAGCGTCAAGGTTGTCTACCCCTGATGTAGCATATACTTCTTGGAATCCATCTGCCTTTAGCTCAGGTATGCAGGCAGGCAGGTGTGCTCAGCTGAGAAACCCCCTCCTCCCCTCTTGAAGGACAATGTATGTGTAGCGCCCTGGTTGGGTAGGCGCTATTTGTAAATTTAAGTTATCTGAGCTGTAGTTTAGCTCGGAATGATTATGTCTAATTATTGCATTCTGTTCCAGCTCAGCTGCGTTGCACATTTTCCACTTCACTGTAAGTGTCGCTGTCACCACGGGTTAAGGTTGGAAATGCAGTGGGCTCGGTGTATTGAGTATTCTTTTCCCAGAAGCAGCCCAGTGGGCGTGATCCCTGCCGCTGTGCATTCTGGGAGAGGATACCGTAACCACTTAAGACTCGGACCTTTAGGCAGCTAAAGGACCCGGACAGTTTTTGCGATTCGGCACTGCGTCGCTTTAACTGATAATTGCGCGGCCGTGTGACGTGGCTCCCAAACAAAATTGGCGTCCTTTTTTTCCCACAAATTGAGCTTTCTTTTGGTGGTATTTGATCACCTCTGCGTTTTTTATTTTTTGAGCTATAAACAAAAATAGAGCGACTATTTTGAAAAAAATGCAATATTTTTTACGATAATAAATATCCCCCAAAAATATATAAAAAAATATGTTTTCCTCAGTTTAGGCCGATACGTATTTTTCTACCTATTTTTGTTAAAAAAAAAATCACAATAAGCGTTTATCGGTTGGTTTGCGCAAAATTTATAGCGTTTTCAAAATAGGGGATAGTTTTATTGCATTTTTAATAAAAAAACTTTTTTTACTACTAATGGCGGCGATCAGCGATTTTTTTCGTGACTGCGACATTATGGCAGACACTTTGGACAATTTTGACACATTTTTGGGACCATTGTCATTTTCACAGCAAAAAATGCATTTAAAATGCATTGTTTACTGTGAAAATGACAATTGCAGTTTGGGAGTTAACCACTAGGGGGCGCTGATGGGGTTATGTATGACCTCATCTGTGTTTCTAACTGTAGGGGGGTGTGGCTGTAGGTGTGACATCATGGATTGTGATTCCCTATATAAGGGAACACACGATCGATGACGGCTCCACATCGCCACAGCTCCAGGGACCGATCGCGGGACTCCAGCGGCGATCGGGTCCACGAGTCCCGCAGCGATCGGGTCCACGAGTCCCGCAGCGGCGGTAACAGAACTTTGAACCGGGTCACGTGCATGTGCGACCCCACGTTGGCAGAATGGCACGGCTGGGCACATCAAAGTAACTGTACGTTGCCCTTTAAGCCCAGCCGTGCCATTCTGCCAACGTATATCGGCGTGAAGGGGTCCTTAAGTTGTTAAGGGACAGACACCGTTCTGGCGGGGTCTTCTGATCCTGACCTGATGGCCCCCCTGGCCTCAGGGATGTGTTAGCAGTTGTTCAGCCTCTGGGCCTGTTGGCCCGAGACTACGTTTACTGAGAGTAGGCCCAGGAGTTTCTGGGGCCTACTGGTCCAGGGGTGGTCGTGCTGTCTTGCCTGCGGGAAAAAGCCGAACAATTGGGGACTCAATTGGAGGACGCCAATCTACCTCACAGTGCTGCTGGCTGGATGAAAGATCCCGTTACTGTGTATCCGTGATCCGCAAAGCAAGGTACCTGAATCTCCCCTTACCCTCCATTCCCCTGTCTGAGTTTGTTTAATAAAACTTTGGAAGAAAAGACTAATAGCCGGATTCAGAAAGACTTACACCGACGTATCTACAGATACGCCGCGTAAGTGTAAATATGCGCCATAGTATCTCTGCGCCGTACCCACAGAACTAGATACACCTGAAAATAGGCTTCTTCCTACTGACGTAACTTTCCTACGCTGGCGTATCGTGGGCGCATATTTATGCTGGACGCATCTGGCGCTCCCATTGATATAAGGGATCACTCGATCGATACGCCGCCACAGTGAAGCACGGGGAAGCCGTGTTTACATACGTAAAAAAAAAGGTAAGAGACTCACTCAGCCCAGGGGGGGGGGGAGTAGATATGGTCTGGGGAGAGGGAGCAGCCAGAAAGTCAGTGCATAGTGTATTGCTTGTAATGTATAGTGTATTGTGTATAGTGTACTGTGTGTAATGTATTGTGTAGGAAAAGGGCCTCTTCCCCAAAACCCTGGCCCAGTGGATGTGGGGTCTGCGGGTTGGGGGAATAGTCAAGATCTGTAACTCCTCTATAACAAAAAGGGGCTCCCAGATACAGATACAACCCCCATCCATGTGAATGAGGAAGAGTACTTAGTACCCTTCCTTATTCACAAAAAACGTATAGTGTTGATTAACTGCTTGCCGACCAACCCGCCGTATAACTGCCTATAACCGTTATACGGCGGCAGGTCGGCTCTGCTGGGCGAGATCACGTAGATCTACGTCATCTCGCCGTTCAGCCAATAGGGGCGCGCGCTCCGCCAGAGACGCACATGCGGGCTCCCCGCTCGCCGCCGACACGCGAGAACTAGGAGCTGTGTGTGTAAACACACAGCTCTCGGTCCTGTCAGGGGGAGAAATGCCTGATCGCATGTTCATACAATGTATGAACAGCGATCAGTCATTTCCCCAAGTTAGTGCACCCCCCCTTCAGTTAGAACACACCCAGGGAACATACTTAACCCCTTCCTCGCCCCCTAGTGTTAACCCCTTTCTTGCCAGTGCTGATTCCACCCCTGGGCGACAGGTGGCGCTAGAGGGGTTCTGGCAGAGCCACTTTTCCCCAGCAGCCAATTAGAGGAGTTTTCCCTCGCGGGGCATTCTTCGGGGGTTCCAGGTGCGGCCCCCACCTTCAGGGTGTGCGCATCCAACGGACCCCGGCGATGGCCTACCAGGCCGGGGTCGCACGCTACGCGGAGTTCCATGTTGCTGAGAGGGGCCCCCGGTGAATTGCTGGGTCCCCGGCTCTACTGAGGAGATCCCAGGCTGGATGCCGTTCGATGGGGGGTCGGCTTGAGGAGAACCCGGAGGCAGGTTGTCCAACAGGGCTTGAACGAACCATCGGGGATCTGGTCACCGGGACATTGACAGGTACACTTCAACTGTCACCCGGTGACCCTTACTTAATCTACTGGGAGGATTCGCTCAATCCGTTCGGTTCACTTACAGTACTAGACCTGTGGCAGAGGCCCTAGAGCCAGGTCTGTGGCAGAGGCCTGTTCCTCCCAGCAATCCAAAGTGACACTTCGGCAGCCAGGCTCGTGGCAGGAGTCTGTCCGGGGGCACTTCACAGACTCTGGCTAGAGTGGCGACGAACTGTAACTACTACTACTGTGCTATTGAGAGCAGGATTGCTCCTTTCATATCCAGGCCTGATACCGCAAAGTTCTCTATCGCTTCATCAACCTTTCCTCCCTATCTCATGTTGGGCCGAAAATAAAGCATTTGAAAATCTTCTTTGATTGACTGGACATTCGCTCACTACTCTACTCATCAACTACACCCCTAGACAACACTGAGAGGTAACTTAATATGCTGATCCCAACAACAACCAGCGGCTCCTGAGGGGGTAAGCGCTACACTAGTAAAAAAAATATATTAATAAAAATGCCATAAAACTATCCCCTATTTTGTAAACGCTATAACTTTTGCGCAAACCAATCAATAAACGCTTATTGCGATTTTTTTTTATAAAAAATATGTAGAAGAATACGTATCGGCCTAAACTGAGGAAAAAAACGTTTTTATATATATTTTTGGGGGATATTTATTATAGTAAAAAGTATAAATTTTTTTCAAAGGTGATCAAATACCACCAAAAGAAAGCTCTATTTGTGGGGAAAAAAAGACGCCAATGTTGTTTGAGAGCCATGTCGCAGGACCGCGCAATTGTCAGTTAAAGCGACGCAGTGCCAAATCGCAAAAAGTGGCCTGGTCTTTGACCAGCAATATGGTCCGGGGCTTAAGTGGTTAAAAAACACATCGTTCTTGAATCTTAATAAGTCATTTAATAATTTGAAAAAAGTCCCAAGATGTACATCACTTTTTAACCGCTTCAGCCCCGGAAGATCTTACCCCCTTCCTGACCAGAGCACTTTTTACAATTTGGCACTGCATCGCTCTAACTGACGCTGTACCCAAATGAAATTTGCATTTTTTTTTTTACCACAAATAGAGCTTTCTTTTGGTGGTATTTGATCACCTCTGTTTTGTTTTGTTTTTTTGCGTTATAAATAAAAGAAAATTGACAATTTTGAAAAAATAAATAAAAAAAATTTCCTCAGTTTAGGCCGATATGTATTCTTCTACATATTTTTGGTAAAAAAAAAATTGCAATAAGCATATATGGATTGGTTTACACAAAAGTTATAGCGTCTACAAAATAGGGGGTCGTTTTATGGCATTTGTATTATTTTTTACTAGTAATGGCGGCAATCTGCGATTTTTATTGGGACTGGGAGATTACGGCAGACAAATTGGACACTTTTGGCACATTTTTGGGACCATTCACATTTATACAGCGATTAGTGCACTGATTACTGTATAAATGTCACTGGCAGGGAAGGGGTTAACACTAGGGGGCGATCAAGGGGTTAACTGTGTTCCCTCACTGTGTTCTAACTGTAGGGGGGATGGGACTTACTAGGGGAAGAGAGAGATCGGTGTTCATACATTGTATGAAAACACGATTAATCTCTTTTCCCCTAAGAGAAGGTTCTCTTTCTGTCACGAGCGATCGCGCGTGCCCGGCAATCACCGTGTCCTCTGCCAGGCACTCACATCAGCTCCGGGGCGAGCTGCGGGTGCAAGCGTTCCACCAGCGGCGCACGCCTCTAGCGCCCAAAAGGCGAAGCAACGTAAGGTAACGTTGCTTCGCCCAGCCGCGGATGGTTGGCAAATGGTTAATCATATCACATCATCCAGCACATTTTCACTGGCAAGTTGTACGCTTGGGGCCAAATCCTCAAAAGAGATACGACGGAGTAATTGCTGTTACTCCGTCGTATCCCTGGTCCTAACTATGGAACTGATCCACAGAATCAGTTTTCCATAGTTAGGGAGAAGATCCGGCATGTGTAATTGAATTACACTGCCGGATCTTAGGATGCAGTACCGCATCCGCCGCTGGGGGCATTTCGTGTCGAAATGCCGCCTCGGGTATGCAAATTAGCACTTACGGAGATCCACAAAGCTTTTCAGCTTCGTTTTTTCTCCGTAAGTATTAAGTTGCATACGCAAAATTAGGGCTGCTTTTACATGGTGTAAAGTTAGTACACCATGTAAAAGCAGACCCTTCTGTCTAGCGACGCGTTTTTTTTTTCGAATTCGATTTTTTTTTTCCGTGTATCTTTTTTTTTTCCCGACGCAACTTTATTGACCCGTCGCAATCCACAAATCACGTAACGCAATTTCGCGCTATGCACGTCGGGAAAATGACGTCACGAGCATGCGCAGTACGGCCGGCGCGGGAGCGCGCCTCATTTAAATGGGAATCGCCCCCATGAAATGAGGAACGCCTTGCGCCGGCGGAATTTAAGTTACACGGCCAGAAATTTCTAGGTAAGTGCTTTGTGGATCGGGCACTTAGGTAGAAATTTTAAGGCAGTGTAACTTAAATTAGAATTTCGGCGTTACGCCGGGTCTTTGTGGATTTGGCCCTTGAAGTACAAGTTCTCTCTGGCACCAGCAGTTCCTTGTGTCTGTGGACAACACTGAGCTCCATGTGTAATCTGCTGTAGCCCTTTTACAATTACATCCCCATCATCCCCTACATACCAGCTGAAAGTTAAAATCAGAACAAAATGGAAATATCCACACCCAACTACCAGCAAGACAGAGGGAAAGTACATTATTTATACAATATTATATCATCAGCTTCTCCTGTCTGCAGCTCTGATAGTGTTATATTACAGGCAATGTTGGTAATTATTGAAGGCTTGCTTTGGGTTTAGACCACCCACAGAGTTCAAAAAGAGCTCAGACTGATGTCAGGAGCTTGGGTTTGCTAAAGAAATATTTGAAGATTGTAAAAAATGTAAAAGTCAATTATTTGGACAGGACAGAAATGAAAATATCTGACATGTAGGAACTCTATACAATTTGATGAGGCTCAATTCACATTGCTTACATACAAATAAAGGGCCAGATTCACATACATTTGCGGACGTGTAACGTAACCTGTTTACGATACACCGCCGCAAGTTTCCAGTTTTAGTGCCTGATCCACAAAGCACTTACCTGGAAACTTGCGGCGGTGTATCGTAAATACGTCCGGCGCAAGGCGGGCCAATTCAAATGGGCGTGTGCCATTTAAATTAGGCGCGCTCCCGCGCCGGACCTACTGCTCATGCTCCGTTTCGCAATTCCCGTCGTGCTTTGCGCGCAGTGACATCATTTTTTCGAACGGCGACGCGCGTAGCGTAATTCCGTATTCCCGGACGGCTTACGCAAACGACGTTCATTTTTAAATTTTGACGCGGGAATGACGGCCATACTTTATACAGCAATACGATTGCTGTGTAAAGTTAAGGCACCAAAATTGACGACTAACTTTGCGACGGGAAACTAGACTAGCGGTGACGTAGCGAACGCGAAAATCCGTCATGGATCGCCGTAACTCCTAATTTGCATACCCGACGCTGGTTTACGACGCGAACTCCCCCCAGCGGCGGCCGCCGTACTGCATCCTAAGATCTGACAGTGTAAAACAATTACACATGTCGGATCTTATGGATATCTCTGCGTAACTGATTCTATGAATCAGTCGCATAGATAGAAACAGAGATACGACGGCGTATCAGGAGATACGCCGTCGTATCTCTTTTGTGAATCTGGCCCAAAGATCCTAATTTAAGCCATGGGACTGTAAATTTAATATGAATAAAAATAACTGTCACTTTATTAAGAAAAAAAAATAAAAATAATTTGTTATTCAGCCTCTGTATACCGAGCCTAGAAACTGAATTCACAACGCTAACACACCAGGTGAAAGGTTCCTTTACTATTGGCTGAGTGCCAGAGATCTACAAAATAGAACATCAGTTACTATTGGTTGAGTGCCAGAGATCTGAAAAAAGAACATCAGTTACTATTGGCTGAGTGCCAGAGATCTGAAAAAAGAATGTCAGTTACTCTTGGCTGAGTGCCAGAGATCTGAAAAAAGAACATCAGTTACTATTGGCTGAGGCCAGAGTTCTGAAAAAAGAACATCAGTTACTATTGGCTGAGGCCAGAGTTCTAAAAATAGAACATCAGTTACTCCTGGCTGAGTGCCAGAGTTCTGAAAAAAGAACATCAGTTACTATTGGCTGAGGCCAGAGTTCTGAAAAAAGAACATCAGTTACTATTGGCTGAGGCCAGAGTACCAGAGGTTATGTGATGTCACAATGAAATCCTCCCTTTATAAGGCAGCTCGCTGGAGGATTTGCCAGTCCCAGAGTGTTTAGCGAACAGTACAGACGTATTGTTTCTTTCTGGCGATTTTTGGATAGCGATTTGATTCTAGTGAATTCACTTGATTGAATTGTATTGTAATTTCATTCTCCTGCGCTTAAAGCGTGTTTAGATTATTCTTCAGAATGAGATTATTTCAGTGTAGAAAGGCTGTTAATCACATTAACACCAAAGATAAACAGACCACTGGAAGACCACCTATGGAAGGAGGTATCATTGAACAGACTGCAGATACCCCAATCAAGCCCACAAAAATGAAGAGGGCTCGAGATTTTATGCGCGGCTGCTTTAGAGCCGCCGCTGGATGCTTTGGTGTCGGCCGTAAGGTGTATGGTCCACACCAAAAGACAGATTTGACTGGTGAGTATTGAGAATATTGATAGAATTATTTTCTAAGTTTCCCCATTGATGACGGGTGACATTCCCATATGTACATATGTATAGGGATGGCCATGGACAGGGCACAGTGACTGGCACACATGGTCCTGGATAGACATGCATTGGAACAAGCAGTGTGGGGAGGAAATCACATTAGAATTGCTGGGTCGTGTCTTGTAAACACCAATCTGCAGATTTTTTTTAAATCAAGAGAAGCAAATAGTAAATCTTACAAAACACAACCCTGCAGTGTGATCCCTACAGATCCCTTTCTAATTGGACTGGCTTAGAACTGTTAGCGGCTCTCCGGTCTCCATGGATTGTAGGATGATGTCTCTGTTCATTTCTAACAATTAAAGCCTCTTCCACAGATCACCAACTGTCACTGTCAGTGGGGGAGGGGGTGTCAGTTAGGAGTATACAGGGAGCCAAGTCTCATCCCTCCGCTCACCCCCACCTCTCTGCCAACCGACTTTATTTTGCCAACCAGCCACCAGAAACATACAACATGGACATACATACCCCACATACAATGCAATGTTTAAGAATATTTAAAGTGATAAAGCCCAAAAACAAAAATGTCATGTATTGCAGCTTGCCAATCATTAGATGGAGTGGCTGCATTAGTTTTCTTTTTTTAGGCTTTTCTCCCTGTGTTTTCACCTGGAGATCTAGTCAGTAACACACCTCCTGTATTAGACCCCTTTCACACTGAGGCAGTTTTCGGGTGTTTTAGCGCTAGAAATATCGCCTGTAAAGTGCCTGAAAACTGCCTCCCATCCACTTCAATGTGTGCTTTCACACTCGAGCGCTGCGCTTGCGGGACATTAGGAAAAGTCCTACAAGCCGCATCTTTGGGGAGGCTTTGGAGCGATATAAATAGCACTCCCAAAACGCCTCTGCCCATTGAAATGAATGGCCAGCGCCTTAAAAGCCATTTGAAAGCGCCACAAAACGGATGTTTGTTCCCTTTTTTGGCACAGTTTTAGCGGCTCTTCAGTGTGAAAGTAGCCTAATGCCGCGTACACACGGTCGTTTTTTGTGATGAAAAAAAACAACATTTTTAAAAACGTCATTTAAAATGACCGTGTGTGGGGGAAAACGTTGTTTTATGTCTTCTGAAAAACGACAAAAAAAAAATTTGAACATGCTTCAATTTTTTATGTCGTTTTTCAAAACGTTGTTTTTTGTGTCATTTAAAACCGACGGTAAAACAACGTTTTTAAACCCGCGCATGCTCAGAGGCAAGTTATGACGCAAGCTTGAATGGAACAGAGTGCCGTCGTACGTGCTGAACGTAACCGCGCTTTGCTAGAGCATTTTGAAAAAACGATGGTGTGTAGTCAACGTTGTTTTTTAAAATGAAGTTTGAAAAACGTTGTTTTGTTTCATCACAAAAAACGACCGTGTGTACGCGGCATTAGCGTGCCTACACTCTAGATTAGAGAGCACAGCAGGCAGTCAGTCTAGGAAGAAGGAGGAGTTAGAATGACTAGCAGGTTTAGATACACTAACAAATTGAAGCCAAACTCCAGCTAACATTGCAGTTACACAAACAGTTACAACAAAAATGTTGTTCCTTCTAATATAAACTTAACATTTCATATCTACAGCTCAGGGACCATTGGGTCTGATCAGCGAGCTGTAGATATACCAACAATTATTGTAGAAATAGCGTCACATCAGGATTTCTCAACTGCAGATCCACCACAAATCAATCATTTCTCATGGAACTCCTTTTGAGAAATCTTGCTCTATTTGATACATTTGCAGGACAACTTGTTCTGGTAATAAACAGACTTACTGGCAGGTTCACCAGGTGAAAATAAAGGAAAGTCTAATGAAAGAAAACGAGATCACATCTAAGAATTAGTAATCTGCAATATAATAAATGTTTGCTTTTGGGTAAATAACGCTTTCATATATATTAATAAAAGAGACGTTATGAATATCTATAAACCAATGATAGGAAAATAATAATTCCTACTACATTAGTCTCTTGTTTTCTCTCTCAGCCAAAACAAACATATCAGCGTAATGTCAGGCCGGTGTAAGACCCCCATAGTGGGTGACCCATCCCCTGTCTGATCTCAGGGATGACATATGACACACTTTCTGAGCATTACTGCCGATTCACAAAACCTTTACTTTGCCTCACCTGCCACAACGCACAGCCAGGCAGGTGACACAGCTACTTCCTGTTGCAGTTTCACAACTTCCTGTGACCCACCCACTCATTTTACTATAAAAGTCCATCATCACATCACTGAAAATACTTGTTGCCGGATTCTTGACTCACTGACTTGTAAAAAGCATTACAGCGAGTGGGTCTGGATAAGCGTCAGGTAACCGGCAGTTTTATATATAGGCCAACAATGGCCCTCCCGTGTCCCTGTCATAGCGGGTTTATTTATTGTCCCTGGTACTGGAGTTTTGAACTTTTCTCTCTATAATATGATGTTCAACAATGAAAAACCTATTAAATGTAGATAAAGATGCTAAATCTGATATATTTTTTATTGCAGATGTATACGGTACTTACCGCAGATGCAGCTCACCCGGCAGGCCTGCCCCAGTGAGCGAGACCGAACGTGAAATCCACATGGAGACTCCACCAAGTAGACGCAGCTCACCCGGCAGGCCTGCCCCAGTGAGCGAGACCGAACGTGAAATCCACATCGAGACTCCACCAAGTAGACGCAGCTCACCCAGGCCTGCCCCAGTGAGCGAGACCGAACGTGAAATCCACATGGAGACTCCACCAAGTAGACGCAGCTCACCCGGCAGGCCTGCCCCAGTGAGTGAGACCGAACTTGAAATCCACATCGAGACATCACCAAGTAGTAGCAGCTCACCCGGCAAGCTTGCCCCAGTGAGCGAGACGGAACGTGAAATCCATATGGAGACTCCACCAAGTAGACGCAGCTCATCCGGCAGGCCTGCCCCAGTGAGCGAGACCGAACGTGAAATCCACATGGAGACTCCACCAAGTAGACGCAGCTCACCCGGCAGGCCTGCCCCAGTGAGCGAGACCGAACGTGAAATCCACATGGAGACTCCACCAAGTAGACGCAGCTCACCCGGCAGGCCTGCCCCAGTGAGCGAGACCGAACGTGAAATCCACATGGAGACTCCACCAAGTAGACGCAGCTCACCCGGCAGGCCTGCCCCAGTGAGCGAGACCGAACTTGAAATCCACATCGAGACTTCACCAAGTAGTAGCAGCTCACCCGGCAAGCCTGCCCCAGTGAGCGAGACGGAACGTGAAATCCATATGGAGACTCCACCAAGTAGACGCAGCTCACCCGGCAGGCCTGCCCCAGTGAGCGAGACCGAACGTGAAATACACATCGAGACTCCACCAAGATGTGACCGTCAGTCCCCCAGCACCAAGGAGCTCATCCCAATGACATTGGATGGCTTCAGATTACATCGTTTTCTCGGAGAGGGGAGCTATGGAAAAGTAAGTGGTCAGATCTTTTCTCTGATTTAAAATGTTCATGTAGAGTGGGGGAGGATTTGAACCCCTGTCTGGACTTATCACTATCCAGGGCTGCATTAGAGAGATTTCCCCTCACTTCCTGTCCTGCCGACAACGGTTTCACCAGACAGGAAGTGATAGAAAATCTGCAACAAGGACACAGACAGAAGTCTCCTCACCCTACTCTATAAAAGAAAAGTATTTTTATTTCTGTCTGTGTGGCTGTTGCAGAGCCGGGTTCACATGTGTGTGAATTGGATGTTTTTTAACCGCATGACATGTGAATGTGATTGGCTCTCAATGGAGCCGGTTTACACATGTCCGGTGCGATTTAAAAAAGGGTCCTGTATGTTTTTGTGCCTGGTTCAAGTGTGAATTCAGGCAAAAATTTGCACCTGAATCACAACTGAACCGAGGAACAGAAACTCACCGGACCCCATATTGGAAACCACAGCCGCACATACTGAATGTGAACCCAACCTTCCATTCTATTCAGAAAAATCTGTTCCCGCTGCATTGACACAAAAGGGATCACAATTAATGTTTTATTTAGCAGCTAATACCAAAGTAAAAAGCCTGTCCCTTGCCAGCATGTTATAGAGAGGGGTGCTTGCTCTCTGTTGGAAAGCAGTGATCCCTCTACAATGGTTTCACCCAACCCCTGATGAGTCAGAGCTACAGCTCTCCAATCAGCAAAGCTCATGTTCCATGCTGATTGGACAGCTCTGGGCTCTGATTCAGAATGGGACATGTCAAACCTCTTTATGAAGACCACGAATCCATAAATAAAGTATTACATGTGAATGAACTTCTCTGATTTTCTCTCTCTCTGTTCCCTCTAGGTGGTTTTGGCATCACACCCCTCCACTGATGAACCGCTGGCTCTCAAAATCATGATCAAGGACGAGAAAGACTACAAAGATGCCCTCATCGAGAGCCACATACTGAAGGACGTTCGTAGAAGCCCATTCTGCACTCGTGCATTTGGTACCTTCCAGATAAAGGTAAGTGACTCTACCTTCTACTTTTGTGGGAGAGGTCGGTGTTAAATGGTTATCCTCTCAGAATACCACTAAGTGACACCTACTTTTCTCACAACTTACCCAAAGCTGCATGAATTGTTGAATCGTTTCTATAACCTAAATCTTTCTTTCCTCTGAACAGGATCTTTTATTCTTCGTCATGGAATACCTGAGTGGTGGAGACCTGTGCAACTTCTTACAGGAAAGGGCACCAGCAGATATGGAGACGACAAGGTAAGGCAATGGGGTACCATGATAATAGGGATGGGGGTAGAATATAGTACTGTACATAGGTCACATCGACGCATAGGCTTTTCCTAGATACAAGATGGGTGATACAATAGGGTACCATGATAATTAGGATGGAGGTAGAACATAGTACTGTACATAGATCGTATCACAATGTAGGCTTGTCCTAGATACGTGATTCCAGCAGGAAGGTCCGACTTTCTGTCCTTCCAAAGCTCTAGCTATACATGTACAATCAAACACCGAACAGACATCCCAGGCACTGGACATATCTTAACAAACTTCTACTGACACTCAATCCAAACAATCTATTTTACCCCGAGAATGATCTATCACAATTTGTCTACAGATGTAGCAGTGGGGGAGATTTACTAAAATCGGTGCACACAGAATCTGGTGAGGATGTGCAGCATATTCAATTAAGCAATAAAACCTAGAAGCTGATTGGTTACTGCACACAGCTGCATCAGATTCTGTGTACACCAGTTTTAATAAATTCCAGTGTGTCCATATACATACTGTTATAATCCAATCCAACTATTATTGGCCAGTTTATCATCCAATGGAAGCTTCCAACCCTTCATCTGATTGGTCAATCTCTAACCTATCTCCCAAAGTAATTATATCATATGGGGGACTACCAACGAATCAATTTGATTTATATCTAATGGGTCCTTGTCATTTTTTATAACTTTTGTCTGTAAATGTAAAACTTTTTTGTAGTATTGGATGGAGAGGGGAAGCTTTTTTGTTGCTTTCTGTTTTGGCCTCACATACACTTTAGGAGTCACATTCAAATCATATTTGGACACCTTTACTATCACAAAAAAATATTTTTAAGAATTCATAAAGCGTATTTACTACAAATTAATCAACAATTTCAAATATCCATATAAAACACTTCTATGTATATATTGTTCTATGCTCTACCGTTACTGATAATATTATTTTTCAACCTGATTTCAATATTACAATCATACGTGACAATGCCCGATAATTGAAGCGTTGGGATGAATTATTTATTATTTTGTGGCTTAGATTACCATACAAAAAGTTTATAGAATATAATAATCTTATGTATAATCTTTTCTATCTCTCCATCAGATTTGTCACTGCCGAGATCCTTTGTGGCCTGCAGTTCCTTCATAACCGAGGGATTGTACACCGGGATCTCAAACCAGACAACATTCTCCTGGATAGCGTTGGACATGTGAGAATCGCTGACTTTGGCTTATCAGCAACAGAGGTGCATGCATCCCGAACCCTGACTTCCAACCTCGGAACTCCACTATACATGGCACCAGAAGTGAGTATTGGATCATTTTGGTTTTCCTGTCTTCTTGTCAGTAAAACAATCAGTACTGACCATTCTACTCTTTTTTATATTTCCACAGATATATTTGGGTGAGCCATATGGATTTGCCGTTGACTATTTCTCCCTGGGAGTTATAGTCTATGAGATGGCGCTTAGAAGTTATCCATTCGATGGCCCAGACAGTGATTCAGACAACGATTCAGGCAATGATTTTGAGAACGACCCAGGCAAGATGTTTGAATACTTCATCTGCAACCAATGTCCAACTTTCCCTGAAGATTTCAATATGGAACTCGAGGACCTCATTGGGAACAAAGTAAGTAAACACCATTTGTAGCCAGCAAAAAAAAAAGAATTATATTTTATCACGAGTTATAAAAGTAGAATTGCAGTTTTCGCCTTTGTACCATGAATAACCAATTTTTTTTGTATCTTTTTACAGCTACTATGCAAATGTGCAGAAACAAGAGAGATGTTTGTTAAAGATCTACGGAGCCACCCATTTTTTAATAGCGTAGACTGGATGGAACTGGAGGCTGGAGAAGTAAGCCCGCCATTTACCATGAGCACGGTAAGTATATGAACCACACATGGGTCCAAGTCAGTGCATTGTCCAATGTTCTGCTTTCCATATTCTCCCAGCACCTGAGTGTGCATAACTATTTCTAATAGAAAGGCCATCCTTGTACATAATATTCAGTAATAATGTTTATTTTCTTCACAGCACCCCCCAGACCTGACGACAGTGATGACAATGGAGGAAATCATAGATCCTTCCGAACGGAAGCCTAAATTTAAAGCAAAGTACCAGAAGCTTTTTTGTGGGTTCTCTTTCACCAGCAGCAGATGGGGAGAAATTGAAAGGCCACAGGTGTCATCAGCTTCCCCTGCAAATCTTGCAGGGCTGTAAATATTATTTTGAATGCACTACCGAAGGGATGTAAGACATGTGACCAGCATGAAACCAAAGACATACTGGGGTTTGTTCCCCCCACCCCCTTATCTACACCTGATGCCGATCCAGGCAATAATTCAGATGCCAATCCAGGCAATGAGTCAGAGGGACGCCGTGGGAAGGGGACAGAGGGACTACATCTCCCAGCAATCTCTGTCCACATGGGGAACTACAACTCCCAGCATGCACTGTGTATGTAATGGGGCTTCAGCTCCCAGCCTGGAATAAGATGTTACAGGACTACATGTCCCAGCATGATTGTTTCTATAGATGTACTATAGACATCCTATATGCACTCATCTACCACCAAGAAGGGACGCTACCACCCTGGGTATGGGGTGAGAGTGGCCAGTGGAATTTACCCCCAAGTTTCATCTGCCCTTTCTCCCCCACGCCCAGCATACTGGTAATACCACCTGCCCTCACCTATATGCACTCATCTACCACCAAGAGGGTACGCTACCACCCTGAGTATAGGGTGAGTGTGGCCAGTGGAACTTCCCCCCAAGTTTCATCTGTCCACACTCCCCCATGCTCAGCATACTGGTAATACCACTTGCCCTCACCTATATGCACTTACCTACCACCAAGAAGGGACGCTACCACCCTGGGTATGGGGTGAGAGTGGCCAGTGGAACTTCCCCCCAAGTTTCATCTGTCCACACTCCCCCATACCCAGCATACTGGTAATACCACCTGCCCTCCCCTTTATGTACTCATCTACCACAAAGAGGGTACGCTACCACCCTGAGTATAGGGTGAGTGTGGCCAGTGGAACTTCCCCCCAAGTTTCATCTGTCCACACTCCCCCATGCTCAGCATACTGGTAATACCACTTGCCCTCACCTATATGCACTCACCTACCACCAAGAAGGGACGCTACCACCCTGGGTATGGGGTGAGAGTGGCCAGTGGAACTTCCCCCCAAGTTTCATCTGTCCACACTCCCCCATTCCCAGCATACTGGTAATACCACCTGCCCTCCCCTTTATGTACTCATCTACCACAAAGAGGGTACGCTACCACCCTGAGTATAGGGTGAGTGTGGCCAGTGGAACTTCCCCCCAAGTTTTATCTGTCCACATCTCCACTCACCTACCACCGAGGGTGGGGCTCCAATTGCCCGCCCTACCTCACACACAGGGCTGATCCAGGAAATATTCGATTGCCTCTCAGGGGATCAGGAAGGAATTTTTTCCCCAGCTGGAGCACATTGGATCATGCTTTGCTGGGGTTTTTCGCCTTCCTCTGGATCAACTGCCTCACAACCCAATACACCCACTCATTTACCACCAAGAGGGGACACTACCACCCTGGGTATGGGGTGAGTGTGGCCAGTGGAACTTCCCCCCAAGTTTCATCTGTCCACACTCCCCCATGCCCAGCATACTGGTAATACCACCTGCCCTCACCTATATGCACTCATCTACCACCAAGAAGGGACGCTACCACCCTGGGTATGGGGTGAGAGTGGCCAGTGGAATTTCCCCCCAAGTTTCATCTGTCCTTTCTCCCCCACGCCCAGCATACTGGTAATACCACCTGCCCTCACCTATATGCACTCATCTACCACCAAGAGGGTACGCTACCACCCTGAGTATAGGGTGAGTGTGGCCAGTGGAACTTCCCCCCAAGTTTCATCTGTCCACACTCCCCCATGCTCAGCATACTGGTAATACCACTTGCCCTCACCTATATGCACTCACCTACCACCAAGAAGGGACGCTAACACCCTGGGTATGGGGTGAGAGTGGCCAGTGGAACTTCCCCCCAAGTTTCATCTGTCCACACTCCCCCATACCCAGCATACTGGTAATACCACCTGCCCTCACCTTTATGTACTCATCTACCACAAAGAGGGTACGCTACCACCCTGAGTATAGGGTGAGTGTGGCCAGTGGAACTTCCCCCCAAGTTTCATCTGTCCACACTCCCCCATGCCCAGCATACTGGTAATACCACCTGCCCTCCCCTTTATGTACTCATCTACCACAAAGAGGGTACGCTACCACCCTGAGTATAGGGTGAGTGTGGCCAGTGGAACTTCCCCCCCAAGTTTTATCTGTCCACATCTCCACTCACCTACCACCGAGGGTGGGGCTCCAATTGCCCGCCCTACCTCACACACAGGGCTGATCCAGGAAATATTCGATTGCCTCTCAGGGGATCAGGAAGGAATTTTTTCCCCAGCTGGAGCACATTGGATCATGCTTTGCTGGGGGTTTTCGCCTTCCTCTGGATCAACTGCCTCACAACCCAATACACCCACTCATTTACCACCAAGAGGGGACACTACCACCCTGGGTATGGGGTGAGTGTGGCCAGTGGAACTTCCCCCCAAGTTTCATCTGTCCACACTCCCCCATGCCCAGCATACTGGTAATACCACCTGCCCTCACCTATATGCACTCATCTACCACCAAGAAGGGACGCTACCACCCTGGGTATGGGGTGAGAGTGGCCAGTGGAATTTCCCCCCAAGTTTCATCTGCCCTTTCTCCCCCACGCCCAGCATACTGGTAATACCACCTGCCCTCACCTATATGCACTCATCTACCACCAAGAGGGTACGCTACCACCCTGAGTATAGGGTGAGTGTGGCCAGTGGAACTTCCCCCCAAGTTTCATCTGTCCACACTCCCCCATGCTCAGCATACTGGTAATACCACTTGCCCTCACCTATATGCACTCACCTACCACCAAGAAGGGACGCTAACACCCTGGGTATGGGGTGAGAGTGGCCAGTGGAACTTCCCCCCAAGTTTCATTTGTCCACACTCCCCCATACCCAGCATACTGGTAATACCACCTGCCCTCCCCTTTATGTACTCATCTACCACAAAGAGGGTACGCTACCACCCTGAGTATAGGGTGAGTGTGGCCAGTGGAACTTCCCCCCAAGTTTTATCTGTCCACATCTCCACTCACCTACCACCGAGGGTGGGGCTCCAATTGCCCGCCCTACCTCACACACAGGGCTGATCCAGGAAATATTCGATTGCCTCTCAGGGGATCAGGAAGGAATTTTTTCCCCAGCTGGAGCACATTGGATCATGCTTTGCTGGGGTTTTTCGCCTTCCTCTGGATCAACTGCCTCACAACCCAATACACCCACTCATTTACCACCAAGAGGGGACACTACCACCCTGAGTATAGGGTGAGTGTGGCCAGTGGAACTTCCCCCCAAGTTTTATCTGTCCACACTCCCCCACGCCCAGCATACTGGTAATACCACCTGCCCTCACCTATATGCACTCATCTACCACCAAGAAGGGTCGCTACCACCCTGGGTATGGGGTGAGAGTGGCCAGTGGAACTTCCCCCCAAGTTTCATCTGTTCACACTCCCCCATGCCCAGCATACTGGTAATACCACCTGCCCTCCCCTTTATGCACTCATCTACCACAAATAGGGTACGCTACCACCCTGAGTATAGGGTGAGTGTGGCCAGTGGAACTTCCCCCCAAGTTTCATCTTTCCACACTACCCCATGCTCAGCATACTGGTAATACCACTTGCCCTCACCTATATGCACTCACCTACCACCAAGAAGGGACGCTACCACCCTGGGTATGGGGTGAGAGTGGCCAGTGGAACTTCCCCCCAAGTTTCATCTGTCCACACTCCCCCATTCCCAGCATACTGGTAATACCACCTGCCCTCCCCTTTATGTACTCATCTACCACAAAGAGGGTACGCTACCACCCTGAGTATAGGGTGAGTGTGGCCAGTGGAACTTCCCCCCAAGTTTTATCTGTCCACATCTCCACTCACCTACCACCGAGGGTGGTGCTCCAATTGCCCGCCCTACCTCACACACAGGGCTGATCCAGGAAATATTCGATTGCCTCTCAGGGGATCAGGAAGGAATTTTTTCCCCAGCTGGAGCACATTGGATCATGCTTTGCTGGGGTTTTTCGCCTTCCTCTGGATCAACTGCCTCACAACCCAATACACCCACTCATTTACCACCAAGAGGGGACACTACCACCCTGGGTATGGGGTGAGTGTGGCCAGTGGAACTTCCCCCCAAGTTTCATCTGTCCACACTCCCCCATGCCCAGCATACATGTAATACCACCTGCCCTCACCTATATGCACTCATCTACCACCAAGAAGGGACGCTACCACCCTGGGTATGGGGTGAGAGTGGCCAGTGGAACTTCCCCCCAAGTTTCATCTGCCCTTTCTCCCCCACGCCCAGCATACTGGTAATACCACCTGCCCTCACCTATATGCACTCATCTACCACCAAGAGGGTACGCTACCACCCTGAATATAGGGTGAGTTTGGCCAGTGGAACTTCCCCCCAAGTTTCATCTGTCCACACTCCCCCATGCCCAGCATACTGGTAATACCACCTGCCCTCCCCTTTATGCACTCATCTACCACCAAGAGGGTACGCTACCACCCTGAGTATAGGGTGAGTGTGGCCAGTGGAACTTCCCCCCAAGTTTCATCTGTCCACACACCCCCATGCCCAGCATACTGGTAATACCACCTGCCCTCACCTATATGCACTCATCTACCACCAAGAAGGGACGCTACCACCCTGGGTATGGGGGTGAGAGTGGCCAGTGGAACTTCCCCCCAAGTTTCATATGTCCACACTCCCCCATGCCCAGCATACTGGTAATACCACCTGCCCTCACCTTTATGCACTCATCTACCACTAAGACGGTACGCTACCACCCTGAGTATAGGGTGAGTGTGGCCAGTGGAACTTCCCCCCAAGTATCATCTGTCCATACTGCCCAGCGTAATGGTACTACCCCCTGGCCCCACCTATATGCACTCATCTACCACCAAGAGGGTCCAGAGAAAATGGAGTGCCTTGCAGATAAGTTGGGCTACGTGCCCAGGTAAAAACAAGGCTAACATTTATTTACTAACACACTGGTCAACATACAATGACTGGCATGCGCTGACCTACACTAACAGACGACGTCCAGATGTACATAAACTGACGGCTCCATGCTTTAGATAGATGCACACAGACAGACAACCAAATTAGGAGAGAGTAGATCGCACACACAGAATATAGGATGAGGCCAACTACAAACATACATCCAACATTAGAAAAAGGATGACTAGCATCCAGTAGGGTAGCTTAGTGTAGTTCCTGCCCTAGAAGAGTCTACCTTGCCGTGGTGGGCAGGCTTGGAATCTCTTGGTCAACAGTGTGCCAGCAAACGGGCGAGAGGATCACTAGATCTTCACTTCTGGCCAATTGATTTTACCAAAGGACTCTTGGTTTAATCAGAGTATATATAGTTGAAAAAGGAAAAATGTGTATAGGTCCATAATTATAATTTCATAAACACACAATAAAAATTTGGTATATTTATATTTGAATTGCTTCCTCTTTTATTTATTCCTTTCATGACCGGGGGTCATGACCACTTGGATGCACAGGCCCACATTTGCAAGACTGGAAGTGGCTCTATGGCTACTTCTTCCACTTCTGGTGTGTGTACCTATTACATACCTTGTGTAATAGGTGTTTATGTATTAACATGTGTCCTAACCATGTATATTTGTATGTACCGACAATCCCCTTATGTGACAGTAGTGACAACAAGGTCCTCTCAATGGAGACATCAGGGGTCTTCTAGCTTCACCCCAAGAAAAGGATATGCGATTAAATCCTGTAATGAAACATTCCCCTTTACTAGGAAAAGATATCAAGTTCTCAGGGAATTTTATATTATTTTTTTATTAATTTTATATTCCTACATTCCTATATTCCTACACGTTCAAAATATATAGGAAATTCTTTCCTGTTATCCAGGGCTAGAGGATCTGCTCTGTTCAGAAAATGTGTTTTTATGCCCCCTCAGGGCCAGATTCTCAAAGGCGTTACGACGGCGCAAAGCCATGTGCTCCGTCGTAAGTCCTAATCTGGCCCGGCCTATCTATGCGACTGATTCTTAGAATCAGTTACGCATAGATATCCCTTAGATCTGACAAGCGTAAGGCTCTTACGCTGTCAGATCTTAAATGCATTTTTTTTGCCCGCCGCTAGGTGTCACCGACGTCGTTTTCCCCGTCGCTTATGTAAATTAGCAATTTACGACGATTGCCGAACGTACGCCCGGACGCAGCGAATTTACGATGTTTACGTAAGCGTAAACTTGCCCCTGCTAATATGAGGGGCAAGTTTACGTAGGTCCGTCGTATGCCATGTTCAGTATGGCGTCGGGTCAGCGTCGGCTTGTTCTGTTGGTTACGCCGTTTTCCTAAGTCGTCCGCGAATACGACTTTGTGTCAATTACGCCCACGTCGGCGTCATTGACGTTTTCCGTCGAGAACTGGAGCATGCGCACTGGGCTATTTTAAGCCTGGCGCATGCACAGTTCGATCGGCGCAGGGGCGCGCTTAATTTAAATTCAAGCCGCCCCCTTTGAATTACGCGGCCTTACGCCGGGCCAATTACACTACGCCGACGCAAATTACGGAGCAAGTGCTTGGAGAATACGGCACTTGCTCCAGTAAGTTGCGGCGGCGAAGTGTAAATGGCTTACGCTACGCCGCCGCAGATTTTACAAGAATCTGGCCCTCAATCTATACTTTAGACTTTATGTAATCTAAGCCTTTTTCTAGTCTCCAAAATAATTGTAAAATTCTCAATTTTAAAAAGTGACCGTGAGGCCCGGTTCACACTTGTGCAATGCCAGACATCGCATGTGATTCGCAGCACACTGCTGTTTACATTACATGCGATTTCAGCCATACAGATAGTATGGCTGATATCGCACCGCATTCGGTCCAAACACGCACATGACCCTTTTTTCTGTTCGGACCAGAATCGGATCACATGGGTGTTCACACATATGTGATCCGATTCATGTCCGAACAGTCAGTTAGCAGTGCGATACGCAAGCTGAAATGGGGGTGTCGTTAACATTTAATGACACTTCCCAGCAGTTTGCATATGGCAGTGTGAACTGTCGTGCAAGTGCTGTGGCAGTGAAGGGGTTAACCACTAGGTGGCGCTGAAGGGGTTAAGTGTGTCCTAGGGAGTGATTCTCACTGTTAGGGGGAGGAGCTACCAGTGACACTGATCTACTGATCACACGTCAGTAGATCAGTGACATGTCACTAGGCAGAACAGGGGAATGCCTTGTTTAGGCCGTTTTCCTAAGTCGTCCGCGAATACGACTTTGTGTCAATGACGCCCATGTCGGCGTCATTGACGTTTTCCGTCGAGAACTGGAGCATGCGCACTGGGCTATTTTAAGCCCGGCGCATGTGCAGTTCGATCGGCGCAGGGGCGCGCTTAATTTAAATTCAAGCCGCCCCCTTTGAATTACGCGGCCTTATGCCGGGCCAATTACACTACGCCAACGCAAATTACGGAGCAAGTGCTTGGAGAATACGGCACTTGCTCCAGTAAGTTGCGGCGGCGAAGTGTAAATGGCTTACGCTACGCCGCCGCAGATTTTACAAGAATCTGGCCCTCAATCTATACTTTAGACTTTATGCAATCTAAGCCTTTTTCTAGTCTCCAAAATAATTGTAAAATTCTCAATTTTAAAAAGTGACCGTGAGGCCCGGTTCACACTTGTGCAATGCCAGACATCGCATGTGAGTCGCAGCACACTGCTGTTTACATTACATGCGATTTCAGCCATACAGATAGTATGGCTGATATCGCACCGCATTCGGTCCAAACACGCACATGACCCTTTTTTCTGTTCGGACCAGAGGTCCACATGGGTGTTCACACATATGTGATCCGATTCATGTCCGAACAGTCAGTTTGCAGTGCGATACGCAAGCTGAAATTGGGGTGTCGTTAACATTTAATGACACTTCCCAGCAGTTTGCATATGGCAGTGTGAACTGTCGTGCAAGTGCTGTGGCAGTGAAGGGGTTAACCACTAGGTGGCGCTGAAGGGGTTAAGTGTGTCCTAGGGAGTGATTCTCACTGTTAGGGGGAGGAGCTACCAGTGACACTGATCTACTGATCACACGTCAGTAGATCAGTGACATGTCACTAGGCAGAACAGGGGAATGCCTTGTTTAGGCCGGATTCACACTAGTGCGGTGCGAATTTCAGCTCTCTTATCTCAGCAGATCATCTCCGTTTTAGCTGCGAATTTGGAGACCTAGGAGAGGGGAGGGGGAAGTGTATTGAGGTGAATGAGAGAAATCCTGAAGAGAAATGAACACATCTGCGAATCAGATGCGTGCCCATAGAAGATAATGGGCCTGAATTCGCACCGTAATGCCTAGAAAACGCACACTTTTTTTGGCAATGCGCAGTGCGAATGCATCGCACATATGTGAACCAGCCTCATTGAAATACATCCAGCGATGTATTTTATAATGTTATGCGAATTGGATGCGGTTTAAGCATAGGTGTGAACCCGGCCTTACAAAGGCATCCCGCTGTTCTGCCTTTGCTGACCGCAATCGCAGGCCGCCAAAGAGTTCCCGGGACCCGCGAGCACACTCACGAGGCACGCTGGGTGCCAAACTTAAAGGAACGTACAGGTACGCCCATTTGCCTGCCCGTGCCATTGTGTCGACGTATATGTGTGTGTGTGGCGGTCGGCAAGTGGTTAAATACATTAACACCCAAGAAATTTCACTATAGCTGGTTGGGTGCGCTGTCTCTTAAATTGTTACATGGATATGAAAAGCTTAATTGACAATGACACAATGACAGTGGGACTAGGCCCTGCCCCCAGGCTGTGCTCACAGCTTTTGACTGACAGCAGCTGGAGCCAATGGCTCCCAATGCTCTAATCCAAGCCTGTGATAGTGGGGAGAGGGGAGAAGAGCTGCTGCAGATGTGCATAGCGCTGGATCTAAATCGGGCTCAGTTGAGTATTAAGGGGGGTGGGCACTTTTAAAAGGTTTTTACCTTAATGCAGTTTCTTTAAGAAAAGAAAACTCCAATAGTACAATGGTAACCAATAACATTTTGCTTCTCAGGTTAACAACTAAGGTTATCTACTTTTATCTATATCCTGTACAGTATGTCCTCGGTCTCTTTGTCATTCAACTTTTACCAGAGAGGAGTCAAGCATTACAGCCAGAAATATTTTTTCTATTTTCAATAGTGCTGTTAGAATAAAAGTAAAAAACTAGCCAGGACTGAGCATTTACTGCTTTCACACGGAAGCATCAGAAATATTTCTGTTGGGCTTGACTTATTTCCCAGATCACCGTTCTCTATTAGAAGGGACTTCTCCATCCTGGCAAGCATATGTGGTGTGACTAAATAGGGTTCTGAACTAAGCTTTTCCTTAAAGTGGTTCTAAAGTCTTAAAGAAATTGTAATATTTTTTTTATTTATTTAATAACAAACATCTCAATTATTACCTGCTCTGTGCAACGAAATTGCACAAAGCGCTGGTGAACCTCCTCTTATTGGGTCCCTGTCAGCGCTCCTGGCCCCTCCTCTCTGTCCAGTGCTTCCATAAGAATCTGCTTCCCATGGGGGCACTCGTATGCCCCCCGCTCCCTCGTCACGGGTATGGATTGACAGCACTGGAAGCCAAGGGCACAGCAAAGCCAGCGAGACTCAGAATTGAGAGGAGAGAAGAGCAGCAGGCATGCACGGCGCTGGATCGAATGAGGATATCATCTTGTTATCATTCTTTTCAGCCATCGGTCGGCTTTCGTGTAAAAAAAATCCTAGCGGCTAATTAGTCTAATTAGACTGCTTTTACAAGCACCAGCTGACCATAGAGCTGATCAGAGACCGATGAATGAAAATTCTCGTACGACAAAGGCTTACAAAATGTTACCTCGGCAAAGCAAGGAAGATAAATGTAGAAATGTAGTTGCTATGGGTAACCAAGTGAGGGAACAAGCAACCAGTCCTTAGACGTGGTACCTGGTAAGGTAGCAGTGTTCTGGTTCCTGCCCTAGCAATCCCTAGCCCTAGCAATCCATTTCCCATGGCAATCGGAAAGCAGACTAGTGTCACAGAGCTCTATGGCCTGGTCAAGGTACGGGAAGGATTTAGGTAAGAGCACGCATGAGGTCCGGGAGGGACCATATTCTGTTATTGGGAGTGAGGTAACAGAGGTACACTGGATTGGTGGAGTGGGTGCAGGCTCAGTACATCCCTTCCAATGCAAACATTCAAGTTGCAGTGTGTAGTGACAGTTTATTACTACAGTCCCCACCTGGTCATGGGCATTGATGAGTGCGTAAGTGAGACTACAAGGAAACAGGTAAAGGCAGTGGCGTAGCGTTGGGGGGCCAGGGGGGTGGTTGCCCCGGGGGGCCAAACTTAGAGGGGCGGCAGGCGGCAGGTTACCTGCAGCCCTTCTCCTGCGCTGTGCAGTCTAGGAGACTGTGAGCTCTTCCTCTTCGCTATGAGAAATAAGTTGCGGTGCAGTCCCAGCTTAGGCTCCAGCGGTGACAATGACACAGCAGTGAGTAAATGTACACTGAAGACCATCCATGATGATCCCAGGGATTGTGACCGTGCGGAGACTGGGGGGAAGGAGGAGGGCAGGTACGTATAGGAATCAGGTAGGTCAGTGTAGTGGTCAGTATAGCAATCATATAGGTCAGTTTAGTGGTCGGTGTAGGAATCAGGTTGGTCAGTACTACTGTACTAGTGGAAGGGAGTGCTAAAAAATCCACGGGTTAGGGGGTGTAAATTTATTGCCCTGCCCCAGGCGTTGACAACCCACGCTACGCCACTGCAGAGGACTGTCAACAAGTATTGGTTATGCCACGATGGGTCGCTCCAGGCATCCCCACATGCAAGGGAGAGAAGGATAGTTGCCATTGGCAGCACTTAACTCATAGTATGCGAATAGATCGTACAGGCGATCTGAAATTCAGAGGAAAATATTGCTTTTGAAGCGATCATACGATAATCGGATCGTTAGTACAGAGTTTGAGAGAGCAAATCATGACAGTTCATCCAACATTATCCGATGGGACAAGCACAAAAAAAATTCTTGTATGATATTAGATCGCACGATTTTCGTTTAATCAGTACAGTTGTCGTCTGAAAATACAATACAAGTACACTACAACAACTACTTCATTTCCGATTTTTTTTATTCTGACGTACATGAATGTTCAGAACTTTAATAACCTCTCCATTTTCGATATGCGACTAGCATGCAAAAAAAACGGACGATCTGTCGTCCCATTTTTGGATTGTGTGTACAGGCCATAAGACAAAGTTCTGTCGGGAATGGGTTAAGGAGCAGCTGTACTCCCTCGCTACACAACATAACCAGATGAACTGGGTAGGGGAGCATGGGAAGCATAAATGGACTATGGACAGATTTGCTTTAAAAACACTAAAGCCGTATACACACGATCGATTTATCCAATGAAAACAGACCTATGGACTGTTTTCATCGGACAAAACCGATAGTGTGTGGGCCCCATCGGTATTTATTTCCATCGGTGTAAAAAAATAGAACATGTTTTAAATTTTTCCTATGGATAAAAGACCGATAGAAAAATCTGATCGTCTGTGTGGAACTCCATCGGACAAAAATACACGCATGCTCAGAATCAAGTCGATGCATGCTCGGAAGCATTGAACTTAATTTTTTTCGGCTCGTTGTAGTGTTTTACGTCACTGCGTTTTGGCACGGTCGGATATTTGACTGATGGTGTGTGGGCAAGACTGATGAAAGTCAGCTTCATCGGATATCCGACGAAAAAATCCATCTGATTAGATTCCATCAGATATCCGATCGTGTGTACAGGGCTTTAGTCCTGACCTGTCCAGATATTTAAAATTACTGGGCGCAAATGATAATGATTTTTGCACAAGCATGATCTCCAACTAGACCCGAAATGTTAGGTCTACTCCGGGATCACCATATACAATTTTTTTGCCACTTTTCTTTACAAAACTCTTTTTAGTGCTAGGAAATTGATGGCCCATTTTTGGATGCAGGCAACTCCCCCTATCTTCCAAGCTTGGATCATAGAAATAAATTGAACCTTGCCATACAAGAAAGTAATATACCGTCATAGGGGTTGTCCCGCCAAATACAATAAGGTCTGGAATAGATGGTTGGAGCTCTCCGACACCTGCAAAGATTAAGTCCTGGCTCAGGACCCCCAGTGGGGGCAAAGGAGATTCTCCCAAACTTCCCTTATGAATTCTAGTCTCATGTACCTAATAAACACATTCTGAAAGCATATGCATAGAGTTATGAGCTATACTTTGGTATCTATGATAACTGAGCATAGTGCATGGTTTAGTTACTTCAATTTGCAATCCATTTGTACTTCAAACTTGGTTTGTTATTGGCAATGTATGACATGTACCATGAAGGCCTCTTAGGAAAAGAGAGCCTTGACTGATGGGGGGCGTGGCCAGGTACAGGACAAGGTGGTGGTCACCAAAGGATTGGCTGTTAGGGGGGATGGGATGGGCTCGACCTCGGGTATAAGTGTTGCCCCAAGAGAATTCTGGGTCTTTCAAGAAACGTGTTGGGAAGAGCTGCTGTGAGGAACCTGTCCCACAGCCATGGATACCGAGCTCCTGTTGGCCAAGGTCCATGAACTGGCTGTTTGCCCTCCTCTCCCCTGAGATGGCTTCCCCCCCCCCCCGCCACCTTCGGACTCTGTTTCGGGGTCCCAGGAACCCAGGGCCTGGAGAAGGGCCCACCCTCCATCTTGATTGAGTCCCAGTCCTTCCAGGGCCTTTAGGTGACTGCCTGCCCCCCACCCCCCTGAAGCCAATTGTGACACTAATGTCGGCACTTCCTCATCTAAGAGGACCAGAGCATCTGCCTGCCGCCGCCGGGGTTCCCCCGCCAATGACTGCTGCGGCCCGAGCCTCCTCACACTGTCCCTGCTCACGGAGCCCTAGAGCCGTGCATCGGTCCGCCCGGGCTCCTCCAGCTGCCTCTTCCCCTGGCTGCATCTCTGTGCCTGGCTGGGCAGGTGCCGCTGCGCTCCCCGCCCCTGTCCCACACTCGCAGGCGCCTGCCGCTTTTGTATCTGGGCCCGCCACCGCTCCATCGGCACGCGGGGGTTTCCTCTCCGGTCCTCCTGTGGGTCCTCGGCCGGGGCGTCCTGCCAGTGTGTCGCTGCTGGGTCCCCACTGGCCACCCGCTCACATCTCCAAGCAAGCTGTTCCGCGGCTCTCCCTGCATGCGTGCTGCTGCCCCCAGTGGCTACTTCTGTGCCTGTGCCTGCCAGGGAGGGAGATTTGAATATGCCAGCACACATAGCCCAGCCTGTCCTGTTAGTACCACATCTCCCTGCACCCGGATGGGTGGGAGATTATGCTGATATCCACCCAGTGATTCTGCCTACTGACTGCCCAGGTCTCCTTGGGCCCTGCAGGGCGGGAGACAACCATTCCTCAACTGCCACCCACCCTGTCCAGCTGACTCCAGTCCTTCAACATCTCTCTGTGCCCAGCAGGGTAGGAGACTACCACTCCACACCTGCCCCTTACAGATGTCTACAGTACACCAGCGTCCCCCTGCGCCCGGCTGGGCGGGGGATGGTCGATCTGCTAATGCCGCCCTCCCCTCACCGCAGACTCCTACATACCCGCCGGCTGGGCGGGAGGTTCCCGTGGGCTGCCTGCCACCACAAACCTGCCTCGTCTCCCTGTGCCCGGAAGGGCGGGAGACTTTTACGCCAGTCCTGGGATGTCTACTGCTCCTGCCCCGGGTCCCGGAGTCCAAGGTTGTTCCTGTTGCTGCTTGGCTGCTGTCCTTGGCCACCCGGGCTCCTCAGGGTCGGTGGTCGGACCCCCGCCCCTGGACCTCTCCTTTCCTCAGCACCCTCCTGCCTCGCCAGGTGCCCGGGACGTTCAGCCTGGACCTGCTGCTGGCCGCCCTTCGTCAGCTCTGCCTCCGCGCATCAGTGAGTATGATTGTGATGTAATTTGGGGTAGATCCAATGATGCTCCCGTATCGGGCCCGCCAGACGAACGCATAGCGACAGTCGTCAAAACGGTTCTGTCCCAGATGGGGGTATCGGGTCCGGCGGCTAGTTTTGGTTCCGTCCCTGGCGGCACTTTGTGGGCGTTTTCTCCTACTGGCACGCACCTGACGGAGGAGGTTAAGGGTAAAATCTGGCATCGCAAATTTCTGGATTTTCTCACGCTCGCCCCCCTGATAGGGAAACGATTGACAGGGTGAATAATCGAAACGGCTTCTTCGGACGTTCGGGGACTGGCTGCAAGAGTTTTGCGCTTACGCCAGAGTGCTTTGTGAGCGGTTCCCAGAGTTGGCCGCATTCCTTTTTTGCTATTTAGATCTTATTTGGGGTGCCTATAAGGTTTATGGGGTCAGTGTTGGTTTCACTACGACACCCAGTTTCGCCAAAAACTGGGTGTCGTAAGGAGTTTCGTTTTGACTGCCAAGACGGTAGCCTGTGGTTGTTGCTTATGTGCCCCCACAGGCCTTCGTACTTACAGTCTTTGCGGACGTGGTCATCGTACTGTCGCGTGTGGAACGAATTGGTCCTAGTGTCGGGCGGTGAGTTTTCAATCTCTTCTCCACAGGACAGACTCATGGCTTTGTTTACTTACCTGGTTTATTTGCAGCAGAAAGGTGCTTTGGGTTCCACGGTTGCATCTACCATGTCTGCGTTGTCCTTTTGGTTTTAGCTCCTTGGGTGGGAAGACCTCACAAAAGCATTTCCTGTCCGACGGGTACTGCGGGGTTGGAGACGTGTTACCCATTCTCCCGATTCGCGGCACCCGGTTTCCCTCAAGATCCTCTCTGGTATCCTTTCCCTGTTGCCGTCTGTGTGCTCCTCTAAATTTGAGACCCTTGATTTTCGAGTGGCCTTCTCCTGGGCGTTTTATGGTGCCTTTCGCATTGGCGAACTGGTGTCCAAATCCACGTCCTCGGCAGGCAGCATTCGGGCAGAGGATGTATCCTTCTCTGAGCGCTGTGTGTCATGTTGTTGCGTTCCTTGAAGACAGACGTCGTTGGCAAGGGCAAAAGGGTTGTTCTGTACCCTTGTGGTGGCCCCTTTTGCCCTGTATCGATAGCCTCCCCTTTCATGTCCGCGCGCCCCCCGTCCCGCACCTTCTTCGTCCATGCGGATTCCTCATCCCTGAGCAGGTTCCAATTTTTACAGGTTTTCCGTCGTTGCCTCGAGATAATGGGCCTCCCTTCGTGCGATTTCGCGACCCACTCGTTTCACATCGATGCCACCGCTCCTTCTGGTATGGGTTTTTTCGATACGGAAATCCAGCGTCTGGGTAGGTGGGAGTCATCCCGGTTCTCTTTGTACGGCCGCCCACACCTGTTGTTTTAATTTTTAGGTTGTTACCCAGCTCTAATATGGATGGTTGGAGATTACTTCATCTACTGGGCCGCTCGTTGGTCTGAAGTTCGGAGCTACAGGAAGAATTTGGGTTTCGACTATGACCTTGCTAGGTTTCGCTGGCTTGGGCTCCATGAGTTACGCTGGCCGCAGGTCCTTACGGAATGCTTGCGCCTTCATGCTTCATTGGTTATGCACGTTCTGTGGACTTAATTTCCGCAATCAAGCGTGACATTGCCCAGTGTTATGCTGGAAATTGTGCCTCGCTTGCTCTGGGCTTGGGAGATACTTGGCCCACGCCTGGAACGCTTTCGTCGCAAAGTTAACACCCAGGTCGCCAAGTTTGTTCGACAGATCGGGGGGTTTGTGATCCAGCACAAGGATTTGGATGGTGCTAATGATGATCTGCTGAGATCGGATGGCGTTCACCTTAATGACATTGGTTTGGATACCTTTAACCTTGGCCTTCAGCGTGGCGTGGAACAGGCTCTGGCTGCGGTGGGGCACCCGTCAGTTAGCCACTGACAGGCGGGTGGCGGTTTCTTGACCTTGCCAGCATAAAATGGCTGTAATGGGCCATGCCCTTGATGGAAATCAGAAGTAGGCGGCCTGTCAAGCACTTATGGTAAGGACAGCCCCCCCTTTGGAATTGTGTGCTCACAGTACAATTGTGACTGGCACTGGTTGAAAAATGTTCACATATTATGTTTGGTTTTCAATAAAGCTGTGGCCTTGCCAGTGGTGGCTGGTGCTCAAAATTTTTGGGGGGGGCGCAAACGAAAAAAAAAACAATTGCAGCCTCACTGTGCCCATCAAATGCAGCCACTGTGCCCATCAAATGCAGCCACTGAGCCCATCAATTGTCACCAGTGTGCCATGCCATCAAACGCAGCCACTGTGCCATGCCATCAACCGCAGCCACTGTGCCATAAATTGTCACCACTGTGCCATACCATCAAACACAGCCACTGTGCCATCAATTGTCACCACTGTGCCATGCCATAAAACACAGTCACTGTGCCATGCCATCAAACACAGCCACTGTGTCATCAATTGTCACCACTGTGCCATGCCATCAAACGCAGTCACTGTGCCATGCCATCAAACACAGCCACTGTGCCATCAATTGTCACCACTGTGCCATGCCATCAAACGCAGTCACTGTGCCATGCCATCAAACACAGCCACTGTGCCATCAATTGTCACCACTGTGCCATGCCATCAACCGCAGCCACTGTGCCATCAATTGTCACTAATGTGCCATGCCATCAAATGCAGCCACTGTGCCATCAATTGTCACCACTGTGCCATGCCATCAAACGCAGCCACTGTGCCATCAATTGTCACCACTGTGCCATGCCATCAAACACAGCCACTGTGCCATCAATTGTCACCACTGTGCCATGCCATCAAACGCAGCCACTGTGCCATCAATTGTCACCACTGTGCTATGCCATCAAACGCAGTCACTGTGCCATGCCATCAAACGCAGCCACTGTGCCCATCAATTGTCGCCACTGTGCCCTTTGTCGCCACTGTGCCCTTTAAATGTCGCATCTGTGCCAATTGATGCCACTGTGCCCTTTAATTGTTGCCACTGTGCCTATTGTCGCCACTGTGCCCATTGATGCCCCTGTGCCCATTGTCGCCACTGTGCCCATTGTCGCCACTGTGCCCTGTAAAATGCCCCTCCCCCCGCCCGGCACTTACCTTTCTGGGGGTCAGCCATCCTCCTTCCATGTCCCTCGATGTCTTCTCCCACCCTTGATGACGCTTCAGCCAATCAGGTTACCGGTAACCAGAACCGGTGAACCTGATTGGCTGAGACGCCTGTCAGTCTTATCTAAGGAACGCACCCCCCGTACGTCCCTTAGATAAGTTTCCGGAAGGGCTGTTCAATGCATGAATCTATGTTATTGTAATCAGTGGCGGTGCGAGAGCCAGAGGGGGCGGCGCTCCGGCGCCCTCTATAGACGCACCGCCACTGGGCCTTGCCCTTTCCAACCTAATGGTTGTAAGTGTGTTTATTTAATAGGGTTGGGGGGCAAGGGGGAAGGTTTTTCTATGCATCTAGGATACAGTTAATTGTACCTGGGCTCATTGCGTCTCAGCAGTCATGCTAATATGCTTTAAATACAAATAAACTTTTTTTTTAAATAAAAACAAAAAAAAGACACCAAGTCCTGTCTAAGATCATCCTATTTCTAATGTTTCTTACATGAGGATGTGGGTATGCTATATTATCCTCTGTACAGTACCTTGCACTGTATAGGTTATAGGTGTTCTTTACTTAGAATTACTGATATAAAGTTAGTTAAGTGCTTTATGATAGTTTAATCAATTTGCTCAGCATATGCAAGACCCTAAGCATTGCTTATGACAGTGATGCAAAAAATTTCCGCATTATTTTTGCACACATGGACACTACTCTTTGTTCCAGGCAGCTTTGTATGAGCTAAAAAACAAAGTTCAGGCACATTAGTTCAGCATCAAAGTGTTTTGGGGAAATTGGAAGAATGTTTATATCTTTATATTCATACATATTTCCCACGTTCAGCCTTGATACTTACAGTTGAATATGACCCAGAATTACAATTAAAATGAATTACTATTCATTTCAAAGCACTTCTATGTATGGGTCAAGAAAAGGGTTACATCAAGTGTGTATTAAATTACTAATTATTATCCCACTCTCTGTGAAGTATAAGGTCAGGCTTGGCAAAGAACTCATAAAAGTGGTAAGTGTGTATTCTTCCTATAATTAAAATGAACTTGACCTGTCCTAAAATATTTTTAACAGTGCTGAAGTGCAGGTACCTTCTAGTACTTGTGAGCACAAATCTTCAAACTGATCCCGGTGAACCTCCCTTTCAACCTTTTAATGCGGCCATGACTTCTGCACGGGTCAAGATTAAGATCCACCTTCTTCAGAGCCTAGATTACTCATTGAAGTTCTTCTCGATAACTGTTGAATGTTAGGGGTGAAGGACTTGGTGTCAACGTGGATATTGTAAGTGAATGTCTCATTTACACCTTTTCTAGTATCTACAGTTTTCATGCAAATGCTAAAATGCATAAATAGCTATATATTTCTCCTGCGGAATAAAAACATTGGCCCGGATTCAAGAAGCAACTGCGCCTGTGTAACCATAGGTTATACAGCGCAATTGCTTACTTGCCCCGGCGTTACGAATGCTCCTGATTCAGGTACATCGTAACGCCGACTGCAGCCTAAAATCTGCGTGGCATAAGGCTCTTATGCCACGCATATCTTAGGCTGCATTCTTGCGATGGCCGCTAGGGGGCGCTCCCATTGTGCTCAGTGTATAGTATGCAAATTGCATACTAACACCGATTCACAATGTTGCGCGAGCCCTGCGTACGCAATTTACGTTGTTTCCATACGGCGTGTTTAGCGTAAGGTTGCCCCTTCTAATAGCAGGGGCAGCCAATGCTAAAGTATACCCGACATTCGATTTTTACGTAATTTGCGTAAGTGATTCGTGAATGGCGCTGGACGCCATTCACGTTCACTTTGAAGCAAAGGACGTCCTTGCACGTCGGGAAAGTTTCCCGACGGAGCATGCGCTATACGCTCGGCGCGGGAGCGCGCCTAATTTAAATGATTCCCGCCCCCTACGGGATCATTTACATTAGGCGCCCTTACGCAGGGCAAGTTTACACAGCGCACACGCAATTTACGAAGCTACTGCTCCGTGAATCGCGGGTAGCGCAGTAAATTTTCGGGGGCGCAGGGCAAAAACGCTGCCCTGCGCCTCCGCAAATAAGGGGCAATTCTACCTGAATCCGGGCCATTATCATTTTGATTTTGGATGACCAGTTTATTTATTTTTTTTTTATTTTTTTTTTTATTTTTTTTTTTTTTTTCCGTGTCAAATTTATCTTTATTAGGCTTAAAGTAAATTAAACATGAAGCATACATGTGTTACAATATAAAGATGGCTAGTATGTCGCAAAATTAACACTTAGTATCATCTCCAAATGCGGTACAATAAACAACTATTAGCTAGTCACATTTCATTAACAATTTGAAACAGTTTCAGCAACTAATACAGCAACGTATCAAATTTATATTAGCAATAACATTGGCTGATGAGTAAATTATAAAAGACGATACTATCTTATTTAAGATAACAATATCAACTATCAATTAATAAAGTCTAGAATTCCTAGCCTTCTCAAAGCCAATGGTAGGTCCATAATCGGACCACCTTATACTAATCAGACCGAAAAAAGGGGTAACAAGAAGAAAAAATAAAGGGGAGGAATAAGAAGAGGGGAGGGGGACAGGAAAGGAAGTCTGCAGGGATGGGCCCTTGTTCAATACCAGTGTGTATACATACGACTGTTATGGTCATGAAGGAAAGCTACCATGGCAGTAATACATGTTCATTAAAATGATCTGGAAATACATATTGTATCCATATAGCCCATAGCGATTCAAAGTTGGTGAGCGTATCCGTATCTAACGCATCCATTTTAGCATGTGTCATAGCCACATTCATTCTGTTCATCGTTTCAGTCGTTGAGATACGTGATGTCTTCCAGGCTTTCGCTATGGTCTGCTTGGCTGCCGTAAAAAGATGTACTAGTAATCTAAATTGTGCATGTGTTAAGATATCGGGCTTCAGATTTAATAGTGCCATTTTGGGTTCTGGGGGTATGTTCGAGTCAGTTAGTGCATTCACCATCTTAAAAATTTTGGTCCAAAATTTCTTTATTATCGGACACGTCCACCAAATATGAAAGTATGTACCCTCAGAATTGCAATCCCGAAAACATTGACCATCATAATCTAAGGCATATTTAGCTATTCTATTCGGTACCAGGTACCATCTAGACAGTACCTTATAGTTCGCTTCCTGTGCTAAAACATTCAAGGAGGCCGACTTAGTGTTCCGCCATATTTGGCACCATTCCGAAGTACTTAGTTCCTTACCCAAGTCAACCTCCCATTTCAGTACATAAGGTAATTTCGTTAAGGTATCAATGGATAGTGACTGTACGTATATTGTCGAAATCACCCCTCTAACATGCGGATTATCTTTACAAATGTATTCAAAGGGGGTTAATTGATTAGTCTGCGTCATGGAAGTTACCTGGGTTTCAACAAAATTTTTAATTTGGAGGTATCTAAATAATTCAGATGAAGGGATATCATATTTTTTACATATTGCTGGGAATGACATAACACCAGAAGAATCCAAAAAATTATAAATATAAATACAGTCCTTTCTAACCCATGCCTTAAATGTATTAGGATAGATCCATGCCGGATAGAATGTTGGATTTTTGTAAAAGGATAGCAGTGGGTTAAGAGGGGATACCAATGAATATTTAGATTTATAATTATCCCATATCGCAAGAGAGTGTCTAATAATGGGATTGTCAATTTTCTTACGTAATCTGGGAGGAATCCATAACAAATTAGCTATAGGGATGGGATCACATTCAGTTGCTTCAATAGCCACCCATAGTGGTGTTTCCTTTTTAGCGTGGTACTTAGCCAGGGTGGATATTTGCGCTGCCCTGTAATAATTCGTAAAATTTGGAACCCCTAGCCCTCCCCGTGTTCTAGGGAGATACAAGATTTGCATTTTTAATCTGGGTCTAGATGTTCCCCATATAAAGGTTGACATTCTTTTTTGTAGTGCCCTCAAAAAATAAGCTGGTATCGGACTCGGAAGCACTCTGAAAAGATATAAAATTTTTGGCAATATCGTCATCTTGATCGCATTGATCTTACCCATCCAGGACAATGGGAGCTGGGACCAAAATCCAATCAATTTCGTTACTTGTTTCAGGAGTGGAGGATAGTTATAAGTGAACAAGTCAGCTACATTTGCTGTAACTTGTGTTCCTAAATAAGGGATACTTTTTTCAGACCAAAGAAACGGTAAACCTACTTTTGCTGCACTTAATTCAATAGCTGAAAGAGATATATTTAGAGCTACACATTTCTTAGGGTTAATAGCCAGACCTGAAAACGATGCGAATTTGGTAAGTATTGGGATGAGATTCGGACCCGTGACTTGAGGTGATGAAAGAAATAGAAGTATGTCGTCTGCAAACATGCATAGTTTGTGTTTGTATCCCCCTAACTCTATGCCTAATATAGTAGGGTCAGATCTAATTTTTTGTGCAAGTGGCTCTATAAGAAGGGCAAACAATAACGGGGATAGTGGGCAACCTTGACGCGTTCCTCTTCTGACCTCAAACACGTCTGACCTGTATCCCGCATACTTAACATATGCTCTTGGGTTATTATATAATGCCAAAATCCAATTAATATAGTTAGGACCAAAGCCCCATTTCTTTAGTGTAAACTCCAAGTATGCCCAGGACACAGAGTCAAACGCCTGCCTGATATCCAAGGAAAGAAAACATGCCGGAATACCCCTTTTTTTAGCTATGTGAGCTAAAAGACACGCTCTGCGGACATTATCACCTGCTTGTCTTGAGGGCATAAAGCCGACCTGATCACGATTTATAAGATTACCTATAAAACCGTTTAAACGTGTAGCCAAAATTTTACCTAATAATTTTATGTCTACGTTGAGCATAGATATGGGCCTATAATTTGAACATAGCGTGTCATCTGAATGTGGTTTGGGAATCATGCAGACCGTTGCTAATAAAGATTCAGGTCTGAATGATTTCTGTTCTAACAAGTTATTGAAGGCCTCAGCTAATCTAGGTGATAATAAATCAGAAAAAGTTTTAAGATAGTTCGCCGAGAACCCATCAGGCCCCGGTCTTTTATTAAGTTTCAGTTCATGAATGGCCAATGCAACCTCATCTGTCGTTATAGGTTCTTCCAATTGTAATTTCTGTAATTGACTTAATTGCGGAAGGTCTACATGAGCAAAGAAGGTGTTTGCTTCCGAAGTATTAAATTCTGTGGATTCCGTGTAAAGGGTCTTTAAGTGTGAGCTAAATTTTTGTACTATCTTAAGAGGATTACTGGAAAATACCTGATTAGCTATTTTTAATTTTATGGGTTTATAAGTTTTATCAAGTTTATTAAGGGCTTTGGCTAAATATGCTCCTGGCTTATTGGCTTGTTTATAAAAAGTATGTCTTGATCTATTGAGAGTCCTATTCGCTGCATCAGTTAAGAATAGATCGTACTCTAAGCGCGCTTTGTCTAGTCGCGATCGATTGGCGTGAGAGTGGTGACTTTGAAGGGCCTGAAATGCTGCATTATATTCCGCTTCTAGTTTATTTGCCATCAAAATCCTTTCTCTTTTTAGTATCCCTATTTGTCGTTGGAATATTCCTCTGAGGACCGGTTTGTGAGCTTCCCATAAGGTAATCGGAGATATGTCTGGGCTAGAATTGATATCAAGATATTCTTTCAGTGCTTGTTTAATCACTGGGCAATGAGCAGGGTGTTTTAGAATTATCTCAGGTAGGTACCAGGTAGGATCACGATTCTTCGGAATAGTAGAAGCTATTGTAGTGAATACCGCATCATGATCCGACCAAGGGATGGGGACTATACTGGAACCTAATATTTCTGGAGCCATTCCTATTGTCACAAATATGTGGTCAATTCGACTGAATGATTGATGTGGATGTGAAAAGTGCGTGTAGTTTCTTTTAGTGGGGTTATGTTCTCTCCAAGTATCCACTAAGTTGTTTTTAGCCAATAAAACGGAAAGGGAGCCTGTATTCGTACGTTTAGGTGGGACATAGGGAGATTTATCCAGAAATGGAAGAAGGACTTGATTAGAGTCCCCACAAATGATGAGAGTCCCCCTTTTGTGTGTCTTAATCATTTGAAATACAGTGATACCTCGGTTCACGAACGCTTCTGTTCACGAACAACTCGGTTCACGAACAGAAAAGTTCATAAAAATATGCTCCGGTTCACGAACTCCGCCTCGGTTCACGAACAGGAGCCGCGGCCATTTTAATGCTATTTCCAGGCTCTCACATGGTCGTGACTTCCTGTAGGAAGACCGTGGAGAGAAGAAGACACACAGAAAGAAGTACTGTGAGTACTCTGCAAACAGTTTAAGTGATGTTTGGATTTTTGGTGTGCTTTTTAGCACATACAGTACTGTACTGTACTACAGTACTGTAAGTGCGGAGCAGCAATGAAGGTGACAAGAACAGCAATGCAGGTGACAATGTGCAAAGTGGAAATGCAAGTGATAATGTGCAAAGTGGAAATGCAAGTGACAATGTGCAAAGTGGAAATGCAAGTGACAATGTGCAAAGTGGAAATGCAAGTGACAATGTGCAAAGTGGAATTGCAGGTGACAAGAATGTGCAGCGCAAGCATGGTGGCAAAAAGAAAGTGCAGAGCAGTAGTAAAGGTGACAGCAAGGTTGTGAAGAAAATATACATTACTATACTGTACTAATGTGTATTGTAATTTGTTTCATATTTTTGTGCTTCAAAAACCCCCAAAAAAAGGTCAGCACGGATTAATCGGATTTACATTGAACCCTATGGGAAAATGTGCCTCGGTTCGCGACCAATTCGGTTCGCGACCAGAGTCAGTTCACGAATTAAGTTCGTGAACCGAGGTATCACTGTAGATGTGATAAGAATGGTACTGGGTTAAGATTTGGAGCATAATAGGAAACTATTGTGACTTCCGAGTCGAGTACCTGTCCCATTAATATGAGGTATCTACCCTGCGGATCTTTTATTTCCGCTCGTAAAGTGAAAGGAGTGGTACGATGAAATCCAATTAGTGTGCCCCGTTTTTTAACTGAGGCTGAGGCAGTATAGACTTGAGGGTATGAGGGATTGAAATATTTAGGAGTTGTGCTTGTAGTGAAGTGGGTCTCTTGCAAACAAACTATATGCGCTTTTTTAGCCTGGAACATTCTAAACGCCTTAGTTCTTTTTTGTGGTACATTCAATCCCTGTACATTCAGTGATAATACGTTTAGTGGTGCCATGATAGCTTTACCTCACTGCTCACCTTACCAACACAAACCGAAGTGCAGCTGACCGACCCAATCCCTGCAGACTTAGGGATGAAAAAAGGAAAGAAGACAATAGGGTAGTTAACCTTGAAAGGGGAGGAAAACACAAAAAAAGTTAAAAAATATATATCCAACATCAGACCAATAAAGTCCTTCTTGTTTACCCGTGACGGGGCGAAACTGCCCCTGCCAGGGGAAAAGGGGATCCCATCAATTCCCCGCAAAATAATGCGGGGAACCGAGAAGATCATTAAGGAGCACAAGTGGTTTCCGTGAGGTGGAAGACCGTCGGGCATATGTACAAGTGTTCACCTACAAAAGATGTTAATACATGGTCTAGCCTTACTGCTATGACAAATGGGACATTGTTAAGGACCCTGTAACTAAGAAGTGGGTGAAAAGTATGTGCTGAGGCAAAATATCCTTTGCGAAACTAACTAAGGGAATATACCCATGAAAGATGGAAAAGGAAGAAAAAAAGAAAAGAAATAAGTCATCCTGAGTGCTGTACATATAAAAGGGGTCAAATATGTCTGGGTATCATACCCACTCAGGACCTATTGTACTGTTCTATAGTACATGTGGGAGCAGGACTTTTAACTCAACCATATAACAAAAGATCTGTCTATACTACATATAATTAATCCTAACTGATTCTATATTTCTGGATTTGTCTCTCAATTAGGAGCAAAACTTGCTATTAATACATGAGAGGGAACAATATGATGTAAAATACAAGTAGTGTAAATATAAATCAAAAAAAAAATTTAATAAAATAGCTTGCTGAAGGAGGATCACATAACGTATCTTAAGGGACAAGAAACAATAGCTGTCCTCAGACGTTTAAGGTGTCTTACTGCGGGCACATTTGGCTGCGACGCCTCACTCCTCCGCCCGTCCCGCCAATTGGCATGAGGGAGGAAAAAGACCACAACGCAGGAGGAAGGATTGTGTAAGAGTGTTGTGTAATGAAAGGTTAAGATGGAAAATGAGAAATAAAAGAAATCCAAAACAATCAGCAAAGCAACAAACTAAAATTGTAGAGCAAAAAATAGAAGAAAGAGGAGCGGATGATTTGATCCGCAAGGGATGGTAAAAATAAAAATAAAAATTCAATTAGAGTAAAAGAGAAAAAGTAGAATCGACTAAAGAAGAGACGTTTAAGAAAAACTTATATGAAAAAAACCAATAAAACTAAAGATCATCCTATTGTATATTCTGTCTGTTTTTCCTTCCTCTCACTAAGCAGTCTTATGAGCATAAGAGAAATTAAGCATAAAGGTAAAGTCTTCCAAAGAATGATCAATCCATAGTATCCTCCTGATCTTGGGGCTGAGGCACATACCGTCCGCGCTTGTTTGTATGGTGTATGCCATTATTCTTCTCAATTGAAGTAGTACCATTACGAGATGATGCTGATGCTGTGCGTCTGCGTGAGGAGCTGTGTGTATTACTGCTGTCAATGATCTTTAGATCGATTAAGGCTTGATGCAGTTGATCGGGCGTTCTACACACTATTTTAGCTCCCTGGAATGTAAATCTTAATGAAAAGGGGAACCCCCATTGGTATTTGATATTTCGGTGTTGCAGTTCCATTAAAAGTGGCTTCATAGCGCGCCTTTTGGTGATAGTCAGTTGCGATAAGTCTGCAAATATTTGAAAGGTATGGCCTTGAAATATGAGGTTACCTTTTGCCCTAGCTGCTTCCATAACCTGTTCCTTTGACCTGTAGTAATGGAATTTAGCTATTATGTCCCTAGGGGGGCCATCCGTTTTTTTAGGGGCTAATGCTCTGTGAATCCTATCGAATTCCAGTCTCTGTACATCAAGTCCTGGTACTAATTCCTGACATAACGCCATGATGGTACCCGAGAGGTCAAGAACTGACTCTGGAAGTCCCCTAAATCTTAAATTCGACCTTCTGGCGCGATTTTCAAAATCTTCCAATTTACTATTAAGTTCCATGTTTTCTTCCTTCAACATATCTATTTCTGACTGACAATCCTGCGTGTAAACTTCTATTTCATCCATTTTTGCCTCCAGAGTTTCAGTGCGGCTACCTAGGTCTCTAATTTCCTTAGTCAGGTTTGTGGTAATCTGTTCTGAGGTGCGTTGCAGTGCCTTATTGAGCATTCTCTCAAATTGTTTCAGGATCTCTGAGGGGATATTGGCATTAATTGTAGGTATTTGCGCTAATGAAGACATATTATCTTCCTCACTTTCAGTGCTCAGGACACTGAAGGATGCTGATGCCTTTTTCCCTTGTGACAAGCGCTGTTTGCTGCTCCCTGCAGCGCTTGTCTCTGAGGTACCTGAGGTGAATGGCGCCTTTTTCATTGAGCCCTTTGGCTGCTGTGCTGCGCTGACAGGATTAGTTTTTGCTTTGTTTCTAGCACCCCCGAGTACCATTTTGGTATGAGAGGCTTCTCCTCACCTCCAGGGATGATATCCTGCAGCTCCCGGTGATATGCGGTGATTAAAAATCAATATCACCCGCGATCCATCCACCCCACGGAGCGGAGCTCTAGTGCCGCATTACCGTGCAGCTAGACCCCCGGATGACCAGTTTATTAAGCACTGATACTTTTTCTCAAGTACTCGCCAACACCAATTACTGATACTAATTTTTAGATTTATGCAACAGTTTTTTTAGAGTAAGCTTGTGTTTACATACGTGCGGGGGCCGGTTTGCAGTGCAATTTGTGAAAGAGCCTGATGTGGTTTCATTCAGCGGCTCAGGTGCTCCAGTGAGAATTGGTAAAGTGTATGACATGGCAAAGAACACCTGAAACAAGCTGAAAATCATACTGGACTTCTTTTTTCAAATTGCACTGTGGCCGGTCCACACATACTGTATGTGAACCCGCTCCATAAAAAAGGATTTTGGTTCAGATGTCATGCAAATCGGATGCAATTCAAAACGCATCCAATTTGTATATATGTGAAGCAGATATGAAGGTATTAATTGTAGTATTGGTGCCACGCTAGTTAACCACTTCAGCCCCCGAAGGATTTACCCCCTTCCCGACCAGAACATTTTTTGCGATTCTGTACTGCGTCGCTTTAACTGACAATTGCACGGTCATGCAACATTGTACCCAAACAAAGTTGAAGTTCTTTTTTTTCCCCACAAATAGAGCTTTCTTTTGGTGGTATTTGATCACCTCTGCTTTTTTCATTTTTGGTGCTATAATCAAAAAAAGAGCGACAATTTTGAAACAAAAGCAATATTTTTAACTTTTTGCTATAATAGATATCCCCAAAAAAATATATATATATAAAAAAAATAATTCTATCACAGTTTAGGCCAATATATATTCTTCTACATATTTTTGGTAAAAAAAAATGACAATAAGCGTATATTGATTGATTTGCGCAAAAGTTATAGCGTCTACAAAATAGGGGATAGATTTATCGCATTTTTATTATTTTAATTTTTTTTACTAGTAATCTGCAAATTTTTGCTGGAATGCGACATTATGGCGGACACATCAAACACTTTTGACACTATTTTGGGGCCATTGTCATTTATATAGCGATCAGAGCTACAAATAACCACTGATTACTGTATAAATGGCACTGGCAGGGAAGGGATTAAACACTAGGGGGCGATCAAGGGGTTAATTATGTCCTAGGGAGTGATTATAACTGTATGGGGGGCGGGCTCACTACAACATGATAGAGATCACTGCTCCTGATGACAGGGAGCAGTAAATTCCTGTCATGTTGCTAGGCAGAACAGGGAAATGCCTTGTTTACATAAGCATCTCCCCATTTTGCCTCTCCTCGCCACAATAGCGTGCTGCCAGGGAACATCGAGTTTGAGGGATCTGCAGGCACACTCCCATGGCGGGCATACGCCCGATACGCGGCAAATTCAAAGGGACGTACATGTACATCCATTTGCATGCCTGTGCCATTCTGCCGATGTATATGTGTGTGCGTCAGTCGGCAAGTGGTTAAAATGTCTATGGAATTTATATTTTGAGTACACTAAGAATGCACTTGATTTTTTTTTTAGTGAATAAAAGCACAATATGGTCTTCAAATGTTTAATCAAATACAAAAAAAAAATAAGACTGTTCCAAGTAAATGTCAAAGTCACATTAAAGACATTGACCCTCTAATGCCTCGTACACATGACCGGTTTTCCTGTCAGGAAAACTGCCACGAGAGCTTTTGGCCAGGAAAACTGGCCGTGTGTATGCTCCATCGCAGTTTTCCTGACAGGAAAACTGCCGGAAAAAAAAAAAGAGAACCAGCTATAAGAGATAAGATGAAGGTTTAATGCACAATAACACAGTAGTTAGTAGTTGAATAGCACTTACTCAAAGAGATCTTTACAGCAGACAAAAAAAGAGGGAAAACTGAGGAAAGAGGGAAAGAGGAAATGTGTTACCCAATGCGGGTAAGTATGCCTTTACCTTTCAACAAGGAACAGTTTTAGTGTCTTAATGGGGGGTTTATAAGCAGCTAAGGCATGGGTGCTCAACCTGTGGCTCTCCAGCTGTTGCAAAACTACAATTCCCATAATGCCTCAGCCTTTGGGAGACATGCTTGTACCTGTCAGCGGCTTGCAATGCCTCATGGGAATTGTAGTTCCACAACAGCTGGAGAGCCACAGGTTGAGCACCCATGAGCTAAGGTATATTCCTAGTGGGGGTTCAGACAGTTTATGCCTATGCTCCTTACTGTCAAACTATTTTAATTCTGTGTAATTTCTACAGAGATTTTCCCTCTCATCCTGTACAGGGGACAACCTTTTTACCAGAAAGGAAGTGAAGGAGTCTCTCCAACGAAGCCTCAGATGGCAGTTGAACCTGACCCGAGTTCAATCTATCCCCCATTCAATAAATAATGCCCGTACACACAAACAGTTTTCCCATCGGAAACAACTGCGATGAGAGCTTTTTGTCGGGAATCCCGACCGCGTGTATGCTCCATTGGACTTTTTCCCACATGAAAACTGCAGGGGAGAAAAAAGAGAGCAGGACCTCTTTTTTCCTGTCAGAAAAAATCCTAGCGGGAAAACCGTTCGTTTGTTTGCTTTTCCGACGGGGAAAAAAAAACACGCAACAACTTCATTTTCTCGGCTTGGCGTAGTATTTTACGTCACCGCGTTCTTGGCAGTCAAAAGTTCACCGGACTTTTGTGTGACTGTGTGTATGCAAGGCAGGCTTGAGAGGATTTCCGTCGGGAAAACCGGTCGTGTGTACGGGGCATAAGAAAAAAAAATTGGGCTATAGATATACTTAAATTAAAACAAAACAAAAAAAACAAGAGAGAGCCGCAGCAGCTAATAGCGAATGACAATCATTACAAGGATTACTAAGACTTTTGACAAAATAGAAAAGGCATTTGTACAGATATCACAAGCTATAACTTAGGTCTTTTTATTTTATATACAGAACAACTACATAAAAGGATCAATACGTTTCCATTGCACAAGGGCAACAGAAAAGCCCCATCAAGTTTATGCTCCACTCCACACACTAATAAATTCAGACAAGAACACTTGACGCTGCCAGAGACCATTGCAAAGTCGAATTCAGTTGCATCAATAGCATCTTTCTAGCAGATCTCCATAGTCAGCTCTCCTAATCTGTTCATTTTCACCGTGACATTAAAAACAGGTTATTGGTATGCTCTTATTTATTGTACTTGGAGCACTTCCTATCCACCTGACCTTATTTCTATTTTCATGAAGTAGCACCAGAGGACACTTCCCCTGAGACTCTCACCTCCAGCTTCAGAGCAGGACCTCTCATTTCAACACTTCTCCTCCTTAGCTAGGTTTGATGAATCATTTATTCCAGCTGAACAATCATTTTGTGCACTTTTCTGCGACATCATGAAAACGTTCTACCTCAAGAATCATCTATATACACGAATAGTCACTTTTTCCATCACACTTCAGTGATGTCATGTATTCCTAATGAATTGGTAGGGCTTGTTTATGAATATTCCTTCAGCTCACAAAATAACTACCACAATTAGTGGTGAAAGGAAGGAGGTCACAGATTGGTCAGGTACTTAGCGGACCTTGGAGGGTATTTATAAGGCTGACACGGGCTTGAATTGAAGCTGCTGTTTTTTTTCCACAACCATGTGCATTTTTTGAAGTGGACTATTTATCACAGAACTATATACTTTTTATCAATTGGAGGATAGATAACAAAAATGTGTATTTCTTTTTTTTATAAAAGTGTAAATGTTGCTTAATTTTCAGTACATGATTTTATACAGGCTTTGTATATTAGCTCAGTGGAATAGATTTATGAAACCTAGAGAAAATGAACAAGTAAAATCTAAGGAGCAGATCCACAGACAGAGTACGCCGGCGTATCTACTGATACGCCGGCGTACTTTCAAATTACCCGCGTCGTATCTTTAGTTTGAATCCTCAAACCAAGATACGACGGCATCTGGGTTCGATCCGGCAGGCGTACGGCTTCGGATCTTAGATGCAATACTTCGGCGCCCGCTGGGTGGAGTTCTCGTCGTTTTCCGCTTCGGGTATGCAAATTAGCTATTTCCGTCGATCCACGAACGTACACGCGGTCGTCGCATTTTCTTACGTCGTCTGTTGTCGGCTTTTTCCGGCGTATAGTTAAAGCTGGTATTTTGCGGCGTATAGTTAGATTTGCCATGTTAAGTATGGAAGTCGTTCCCGCGTTTCATTTGAATTTTTTATGTTTTTTGCATAAGTCGTCCGTGAATAAGGATGGATGTAACTCACGTCTAAGTTAAAAAAAATGACGTCCTAGCGACGTCATTTAGCGCAATGCACGGCGGGAAATTTCGGGACGACGCATGCGCAGTTCAATCGGCGCGGAGACGCGCTTCATTTAAATGAATCACGCCCCCTAATCGCTGATTTGAATTCCGCCGCCAGAGATACGCTACGCCGCCGTAACTTACGGCGCAAATTCTTTGAGGATTCAAAGCAGCCCAAAGTAAGTTACAGCGGCGTAGCGTATCTCACATACGCTGCACTGATCTAAATGTATGTGGATCTGGCCCTAAGCTCTTACATTAAACACATTTTATTCCTACCCAGGAGCGGCTAAAATATGGCCATGTGGTTTCAGTAGATGGGGAGGGTCAGTGACAGGTAGGAACACCAAGTGGCCATGGCAGGTGCTCAATTGATTGGCACCAGGAGGTTCAGAGCAGGGATCCAGCTTTGTCTTCACCTGGGCTGGTTCTGCACCAGTCTTGAGGTCACTGGGGTTGCCATCTTACTTGTGGCCAGCTGTGACTTCCTGGTGTTTCAAAGCCGGCTTCCCACTGTAATTTACTGTACTCAAGTAGGTAGTTTAATGGACAAATTACTGAAGATTGAAGTTATAACTTCCAACCAATAATTTCTTCACAGTAAATATATGAATAATAAATCTTATACCCATAAACCCATGCTTTTTCCTTCTAGCTAAGAAGTCTGGGTTGGAAGGGAGCATGTGTCTATTAGACACATGCCCCCTTCTATGACACTGCAGTGAGAGGCATGCCTCCACCGCAGCATTTTTATTGAACAGCTTGGGTCAATGGTACATTACCATTGGTCCAAGACTCCAAGCTGTCAATTTAGCTCAGTGCTTCTAATAAGAAGTGTGAGGCACTGTGAGCTCAACCTTTCAGTCCACTGCAAACAGTGTGTGCTTCTGACAGGCTGTGCATGGAGCCCTGTATCTCCGGAACCATAGGTTGTAGGAGCCCCAAATTTTGACCAGTGGTTGGATAGCACTTCAGCTAGCTGAGCCATGACCCTCGAAACGTAATGTTTTTTTTTATGTTCATGGCAGGTGAGGGTCTGCTTCACCTGCCTTCCCTGCCATCCCTGATCTAGGGCATCATACAACATCTACATTGTAGTGCCAGAGACTATCAGTACTGTTCAAGTAATGAGAGGTGTATTTTAACCACTTGCCGACCGCCGCACGCAGATGTACGTCGACACAATGGCACGGGCAGGCATGGGTGTACCTGTCCCTTTAAATATGCCACCCAGCGGGCGTGCATGCCCACCGCATGCCTCGTGAGTGTGCTCGCGGGTCCCAGGAACTCGATGTTCCCGGGCGGCCCGCGATTGCGGTCGACAAAGTCAGAACAGGGGGATGTCCTTTTTTTGCATCTTCTATGATATAAGGAAAACTAGAAATCAACATGCGTAGTATTTTTGGTCAACAAAGTTTGCAGCAAAAATAGTTACGCTTGCATGACTTCTACCAGTTTTGGCAATTGCAATTAAAGCATTGCTCCAGCCCCCCCCCCCCCCGGAAACATTTAAAGTCAGCAGCTACACATACTGTAGCTGCTGACTTTTAATAATAGGATGCTCATCTGTCCTGGAATCCAGCGATGTCGGCACCCCAGCCAAAGTTTCCATCAGCTCTCTGGTGCTGCTGCCTAATAGCCTGTAAGGGAAACTGGTAGTGAAGCCTTGCAGCTTCATAACGGATTCCCTACTACACACTGCACTTTCTTAATGGCTCAGTGGTGGGGAAGGAGGACAGGGCCAAACTTCTGACAGCTACCTGCTCCCCCCAAAAGGTGCCAAATGTGGCATTGGAGGACAGATAAGCGGAGCTTCCACTTTTGGGCGGAACTCCGCTTGTTTTGCCCATTTGGAGGTTAAAGCAAGCGTCATACACAACAATAAAGTACATAAGCAGACTTTGAAATGCAAGTGAGGGGTCCATGAGAGATAAAAGAAACCAATAAGTAATTTAACTCGCTAACATCTATGAAAGCTTTGAAATTGTAAAATTAAATAGACTGATCTTTTAAGACTGTCTTCTTGCATCTATGGTTTGCCTTACATTGTGGGAGACTCTTACAACAATCATAAAGGCAACCACATTGAAGAGTAAGTATAACATGTGTTGCTTTAAAAAGTTCTCTAAAAATATATTTCTGAAAATTATATTACACTCAAAAAAAGAATACGTCAGTTGCATTAGGTAATTCTTCTAAAAGGATTATATAATGGAATTCATAGTTGTCAGGGAAGCTTTACAATCTCTTGACATAACCAAACCACAGAGGGAATATCCTTGTTTCAAACTGAAGTATGAAGCATAAGAAATAATGTATCTCTTCTGTGGAGTTAGTATATCAGATGTCTGTGTAGCGTTCTAGGATGTGTATCAAAGTACTCAGCCGATGACCTCTTGCTTTACTACAGTCATGGAATGCTTATGGGACTTTAGCAGTGGAGCCTGTCAATTTAGTATTCCTTTTAGGAAGTCCACCACACAGAGATCAGTACACCTGTGGAGACCATTATAAGGGAGTGTTGTCAGGAGCATGTAAATGCTCCCGTTTCATGACAGCTGCTGGTCTTACTCCAGCATCCTGGTTTTGGCTGTGATGCATTCTCCCTGTCTGCCTATCCACCTGCAAAGTTAAGGATGTAGCCAGTCTCTGAGTGGAGACCAAACCTGATTTAAGCCAGCCAAGCCTGCAGTCTCATGCTTGTGATAGTGCATTTAGCTTCCTGTTTGTCTGCCCTGCTCTGCTGTTTTGGTTCCCGTTTATGACCTAGTATTGGAACTTGGACTATGCTTGGAACTCTGCCTGCCTTTTGGCTATGGATTTGACCCTGATTATTCTAAACCTTGCCTGCCTTGTACCTGGACTGCGTTGAACTACTCTGCCAACCACGAGTACCTGCTTTTGTGCTCAGTTACCACCTGCCCTGGCATGACGACCAGACACTATAGCCTTGTGTACAAGACTTGAGGCAACCGAGTACCAGCAGGCCTGGTTGCCTTATGGGAAAGGCACCTGCAATAGGTGAAGAACACAGAAGCTAGCTATAGTGCCTGATCACCTGCACTAAGCGCAAGTATGAGAGTGACAGGTCATAATTTTTTTTTGTACTTGAACGTTGGCAACACATTCAAAATGAATGGACTGCCTGACCCAATGCACAAAAATGCCACAATGTTAATGCAAACTAAAACATCACTTTCGAGTAGACTGACCCTGTACCAGATTTTGCATCAGGAAATCCCTGTCAGGAAGAAATCATATGAAACGTGAAGCTTGCTCCAGTTGTCCATTTTGTCGATAACAGGGGATACATTTACACACCGAAACAGGCTAGATATCTCTATGGTTTAAGCAAATTGCCTGTATGCCTCTGGTCTACATGTTCTGTATATGTTCACCATCTGCTGTGTAATCTTTTGAAAGTATTAGTTGCCCAATGCATGCAAGTATGTGGGGAAATCTCTGCTAGCCAGGAAGAGAAAAGAAAAAACAAGATATTTTAGTAACGATCAGGCCATGGTTTAAAAAAAAAAGGGCACTTGCCTTGGATTCCTTAAAGGCCTCTTCTTACATATATGCATACACTATCACATATGTTGATACATGGTGTGTGATATGTTGTCCAGTGTTGTACCTGTGTCCATTGAGCAACCAAAAACATGTACTTGACCCTTTTTGCTTTTTTTTTTTAGGTATGCGTTGTGCTATTTTAAGTGCCAGGTACATTGTTGTCTGTATGGATACAGAATAAAGTCTAATAAATTAAAGAGAGCAGGCCGTCGTATCTTAGGCATGTTTAAGTGTATCTCAGTTTGAGAATACATTTAAACATACGACGGGCTTAGATTCGGAGTTACGTCGGCGTATCTGTGAAGTGTCCTCCTCAACAGCTGTTATTAGACCAACTTTGACACTGCAGGGACTATGATGTGGTCACTTTTTTTGTATCTTGGATCTGAATTTGTTTTTCCCCTAATTAATGTTTAAGATCATATCTACAATGCATCAATAACAAGCGCACAACTAAAAGAGCCCATGCCTGCCCCTGTAGCCTTCAGAATATCTGTATGGTGGCTCCAAGGGGGATCTATTATTCTTGATTAAAGAATTTACAAAGTAATTACAACTTTTTATTCCCAACATTCAAATTGGTTTTAAAGTACCTCAAACCCAGAGGACTGGAAAAAATCCATATTCAAAAAATATAAAGAGACATATGGACCAAAGGACATGCTTTTCAATAAACTGATTTTTGTAAATTAAGTTTTAATAACGTTCATGAATATGTAAATGTTTCAGTAAATTATAAGAAGATATGTAAAAGAAAAGTGTTATAGTGGGAACTGTGGAGCGATTCTTCCTATGCAAAGTTCCCACTGCAAGAAGCTACCAACTGTTGCTTGTTTTTGTCTATCTTAGCTGCTGTCCTGCTAACGTGGAACAATATCTGCGCAGTGCAGGCACGGAAGTGGCAAATATCTCAATTTCTTTTCAGGTTTGGGCACCCTCATATGCACAGTTGTTAATGTTAGTAGCAGCGCTCTCACATTATTTAGGTTTAATGATCTTTAAACAATTTAATGCGCTTTGATGTTAACAGAAAAGGACACAGTAGGAGAAAACATGGGCATAACCAAAATCTCTGCTGTGCTGATGCTGTTTAATGCAGTTAAAATATTGTATTCTTCTAGCTGTATGCGGCTACAGCGGACTCCAGACCGACTAGAACAGCTAGAGCACAGTTGAAATACTGGAGCTGTTTTAGCTACCAAAGAATTTGATTTTTATATATCTATATCTATATTAGGGCTCAAAATTTCAAGTCTTGAGCCACTAGCCAGGCCTCAAGAGTTACACGCCACCAGTTGCCCCACCCAACCCCTACCCTGCTCCACTCCTAATTCTGCCGCTAATCACGCCCTCATAAATTATCTTGTGAAATTACACTTAAATGTTTTAAGCAGAATTAAGTTACAAAAATAAATATTAACAACTTTATCAGTTCCCCTGAGCACAACCACCATTGCAGCCTCACCGTGCCCCCATTGCGGACTCACCGTGCCTGCCATTGCGGACTCACCGTGCCCCCCATTGCGGACTCACCATGCCCACCATTGCGGACCGGTGGTGGTGGTGAGGGTGGAATGGTATCATTGGAGGGTGTGATCAGTGGAAGTGCTGGGGGGTTGATGGGATTAGTGACAGTGCTGGGTGAGTGGGATCAAAGGCAGTGGTGGGAGGGGGGTGGTGGGATGAGTGAAGACAGTGTTGGTGGGGATGGGATGAGTGGTAGTGCGTGGGGAGATGAGATCAGTAGCAGTGGTTTTGTCTTTCAGAGATAGAGGGGGTGAGAGAGAAAGAGAGAGGGGGTGAGAGAGAGGGGGTGAGAGGGAGGGTATGGGAGAGAGGGTGAGGGAGAGGTGATTGGGGATGAGAGAGAGGGGGATTGGGGATGAGAGAGAGCAAATTGGGGATGAGAGAGAGCAAATTGGGGATGAGAGAGAGGGGATTGGGGATGAGAGAGACAGAGGGGATTGGGGATGAGGGAGAGGGGAATGGGGATGACAAAGAGAGGTGATTGGGGATGAGAGAGCAGGGGATTGGGGATGAGAGAGAGGGCATTGGGGATGAGAGAGAGGGGATTGGGGATGAGAGAGAGGGGCCCTGGCTGCAGTCTCTTATGTGCACCCCCTGTCACAGTCTGTGTATTGGTGTGTATGCTGCATGGCACCTCCTTCCATAGGACGTTAACGCTTGCCAGCAGCGGGCAGGACCCTTCTCCTTCTGGGTGATGTGGATGGGGGTGCTCTGCTCCTTCCAGCAGATCCTTCTTAGACCGCGGAGGACTGTCCCGGGTAGCAGTCCCTGGCTGCATGCCCTGCCGTCCTTGGGGGGGGGGGGGGTCCACCAATTTTTTCGGCCTGTTGTCGGAGCTTGGAGTGGAGAGCAGGGTGGCAGTCCCTGGCTATGTGCACCTCCCGCCGGTCCTTGGGGGCCCCCGATCCGCCTGTTCCCAGGCCGCTGTCAGAGCTTGGAGTGGAGGTGAGAGCAGGGTAGCAGTCCCTGGCTGCATGCACCTTCCGCTGGTCCTCCGGTGCCCCCGATCTGCCTGTCCTCTGGGCCACTGTCGGAGCTTGTAGAGGAGGTTGGGGGAATACAGCCTCTGGGTGGCGCAGCCACATTGGTGTTACGCCTGTCACTCCTCCGCAATTCCTGATAGCTGAAGCTTGCCCGACCGTTCCTGTGCATTCCTTTTGCCAACAAAGCAACCTACCATAGGCATGTGGATGCAGGAGGTAGGGGAACGCTTTAACACTCAGGTGGCTGAAGGGTCCACACTAAGTGGTCGTACTTTGTATTTGCAGCAGGTTCTTTTCTTGACAGGGTCTTTTTAAAGATGGAAATGTTGCCATACAGTATATGTATAAATCTTTCTAAACATTACTTGGCCATTTTTAGGAAAATTTTGAAGTTTCACGCAATTAAAGTAGCACAGTTATTTCCTTGTATAATGCAGATAGCGTTTGGGTTTGTCCCACTATGCCCTGCCTGCTGATAACGTGGTCGTCATTCATGAGATGCCACAGAGAGGAGTTTTGACAGGGCCGAATTAAGGCCAAGTGAGGCCCCAAGCACAGCCCAGAAAAGGTGTCCTTTTGGCCCTTCCATTGCTGAACTGCCAAGACATTAAGGTTCAGTTAGTGCTGAAGGTAAAATAAGAGATTGCAAACTCAGTTTTCTTCCAGGGCAGCCTCCAGGATGCACCACACAACTAAATATAAACTTTTTTCAATTTTATTTATTTAACACTAAAAAGCAGTAAGTGAATAATCTACTTAAAACTTTTGTAACAAACTTAGAAAAAGGGTTCATTTTAAACTTGCAACTTTATATATATATATATATATATATATATATATATATATATATATATATATATATATATATATATATATATATATATATATATATAAAAAAATATATATATATATATATATATATATATATATATATATATATATATATATATATATGTGTTATAAAGGGAAAAAATCAACTATATTGAAACTTTCTGTAATTCATAATTCTCCTCCAGAAGGATTAGAAGACAAAAAAGGATTTACACTTTTCAACTTTATGTCAAAAGGGAAGTCTTTGTTTTTTCTTAAAGTGTTACTAAACCCACAACAGCAAAATCAGCTTGTATATACAGTAAATAATTCTTGTTATACTCACTGTGGAACCTAAGGGGTTAATCCTCTGCATTGTGTACAAAGGCTGTTTGATCCTGTCTTCTCCGATCCTCACTGTCCCCAATATATCGCCTGATAGAACAGAGGCTAGGGGACAAGCTGCACATGCTCAGTTTGGGGTGTATTGCTAGAGAGTTTTTTTTCTTTCTTTCTTGTGATCAGCGCAGGGCCAACCAGCACTGTCCAGACAGAGGGTCAGGGGTCCTACAGCCTCATAGAACAGTCACAGAAGAATGAAAACTCCTCCTATAAGCTTTAACCAGACACTGATAGAAATCAAAAGACTGCTATATATTGCCAGAGAAAAGGTATTTAGGAGCTTATGTTTACTAAAATAATTGCATTTCCATGTTCTGTTCTGTGAAAGACCAATGCAGGGTCCTGGTTTACGTAATACTTTAAGGCCGATGTCAACTGGCCTTTGTTCACCTCAGAACTGCTTCCCTCCCCATACAAGTCAATAGGAATGCAAAATCAGCTCAAAAAGGGTTGATGTTGCTTTAATGTATGTCAAATACAGAACAGCTGATCTCAAATGCAAGCAGAATACACATGAGAGCAAGTTCCATTTTTCCGACTACAGCTGAACATGCAGTGTAAGAGTTAATGCCCAACTTCAGCAAATCTGGAAATGTTCCCATGCAGTGGGGCTGCACCTGCACTGCAAGGGTTATATAAAGAATCACCAGAGGGCGCCAAACTAAGCAAAGCATATGTGTTAAGTTTTATTATAAAAGACAAGTGGCCACTAACTTGATAAAAACAAGCACAAGCATCTCTTCTTCCACAAGTAGTGGTAACGGAAACACAGTGGTGGACTATCAACGGTGTGGATTCACCTCCACTAGGAGGCACTAGAAGGCTTTCTGCTACCACCACAGGATTGTAGAAAGAGATATGCTTGCAGGTGAGTTGCCATTTTTCCTTTAAAATAAAACTTAACATCCACTATATTATCAAAAGTATTGGGACACCTGCCTTTACGCGCACATGAATTTTAATGTCTTCCCAGTCTTAGTCCATTGGGTTCAATATTGAGTTGCCCCACCCTTTGCAGTTATAACAGCTTCAACTCTTCTGGGAAGGCTGTCCACAAGGTTTAGGAGTGTGTCTATGGGAAGGTTTGACTATTCTTCCCGAAAAGCATTTGTGAGATCAGGCACTGATGTTGTAAAAGAAGGCCTGGCTCACAGTCTCCACTCCAAATTCATCCCAAAGGTGTTCTATCTGGTTGAGGTATCAAGGTCCATAAGGACACCGATGAGTGAATCTGGGGTGGAGGAACTTGACTGGCCTGCACAGAGTCCTGACTTCAACCCGATAGAACACCATTGGAATGAATTAGAGTGGAAACTTCAAGACAGGTCTTCTCATCCAAAATCAGTGCCTGACCTCACAAATGCACTTCTGGAAGAATGGTCAAACATTCCCATAGACACACTCCTAAACCTTGTAGACAGCCTTCCCAGAAGAGTTGAAGCTGTTATAGCTGAAAAAGTGTGGGCCAACTCATAATTGAACCCTATGGACTAAGACTGGGATGCCATTAAAGTTCATGTGCGTGTCAAGGCAGGCTTCTAAACACTTTTTTTAAAGCGGTTGTAAACCCAATAAAAAAATAAATAAAACTGCAAGACAAAGGCGTAATGAGCTAGTATGACTAGCATACTAGCTCATTATGTATTACTTACCTTAGATCAAAGCCCCCAAAGCCATCCTCGTCTTCCCCTCCAGCCGCATCCATCTTTCCCAGAGGTTACTTCCGGGTATCGCCACTCCGGCACTGTGATTGGCTGGAGCGGCGATGACGTCACTCCCGCGCGTGTTCCTGGCACGATTCCCGCGCGTTCTCGGCACTTTCAGGCATATTTGCATTCAAGACCCAGTGAGCTCAGTGCGCCTGCGCTATTGTCTACGGCATGCATGCTCTGTAGACATCGGTTCCCGATTTCCTGCAAATATCTCCTTAACCATGTAGGTTAAAGGGTCACTAAAGGAATTTTTTTTTTTAGCTAAATAGCTTCCTTTACCTTGCTGCAGTCCTGGTTTCATGTGCTCATTGTTCGTTTTTGCTTTGATGTTGCTGTAAATCCTCTCTGTTCTGGGTAAAACGAAACTGGATTGGTGCTGAGGAGTTTTAGACAAAGTATCACTGCTCTCTATTGGCTGACTGCCCTCTAGTGGCTCTCTGTACATCAGAGAACCAGCAAACAACAGCAAAAACGAAACTACACTGCAGGCACATTATATGATTGTTTTTTTATCTATTTTTAATCATTTTTAAAAGGAATCAGTTAACTATTATGTCTCTATGCCCTGTAAACAGTCATTTCAGCTAAAAATTTTTTTTCCTTTAGTGACCCTTTAAGGAGATATTGCAAGCACCTACAGGTAAGCCTTAATGTAGGCTTGCCTGTAGGTGAAAGTGTCATCAGAGGGTAGCATCCCAGCAATTTTTATCTTTGAAGCTGTCACTTTCTAATATAATTATGTTTAATCAAGAAGTTATATTTGGGATATTGGATGTGCAATTTTGCGCCATGGTCTCATTCTTTTGTATACTGCAAGGGTTATCTGCTTGTTTAGGTCTAGGAGAGAGTTAAAGCTCATTTACTTAGATCAGGGATATGCAATTAGCGGACCTCCAGATGTTGCCAAACTACAAGTCCCATGAGGCATAGCGAGATTCTGACAGCATCAAGCATGACACCCAGAGGCAGAGGCATGATGGGACTTGTAGTTTGGCAACAGCTGGAGGTCCGCTAATTGCTTATCCCCGACTTAGATGATCCCTGGCAGACAGCATTCCCTCATGCTCTGGCAGTCAGCTTACCCTTGGCATCCTCATGTCCAGTGCAGGACTCCGACATCACTCTTGATGACATCAGGATCTTGATCCGCTGGACCATGGGGGAGATGATGTTATAGAGAACAATTTAGTAGCACAGAAAAGCGGAAGATTGGATAAGTAAATGTACTTTTCATTGCCCCCTGGACTAAAATAAGCAGTTTTCTCTTGCAATGCAGGTGCAGCCCCACTGCAAGGGAGAATTTTTAAGTTCCCTGGAGTTGGGTTTAAAGGGCAAGATAACTAGGGGATATCTTTGTGGTTACTCTTTTCCCTTAGTGCCGTAGATACGACCCTACTTTGCCTAAAGATTTAAACCCAATCAATGAAATTCCACAGAAGTGTTAACATTACAATGTAACGTAAAAAGATGTTCTCTTTTATAGTCTACAGCTTTCATTGAAACAAGACATCATGATTGTGTTATGAAGGTCCTTGTTCATATACTTTCTGTTATGGGGTGACAAGTGTCTCCCAGTTGTGCTCCTGCATAATCACCCTGGTCCCTCCTACTCTCCTGGTGGACACTTTGGGGGTTATTTACTAAAGGCAAATCCACTTTGCACTACAAGTGCACTTGGAAGTGCAGTCGCTGTAGATTCGAGGGGGACATGCAAGGAATATATAAAAAACAAAATTTTAGCTTGCACATGATTGGATGATAAAATCAGCAGAGCTTACCCTCATTTTAGATCTTCCCCTCATTTCAGATCTACCCCTCAGATTTACAGAGACTGTACTTCCAAGTTCACTTTTCACTTGTAGTGCAAAGTGGATTTGCCTTTCATAAATATCCCCCTATATTTGGCCATGGTGACACCCAATTCGCAGGCATGGTCCACCATTGGGAGTTTACACCCACTTCAATGGTTATTCCAGAGCGGAGTTCTGGGTGCCCTGTTGATTTTGACAGTCACTACCCCAGCAATTGGTAAAAAATTTGGACAGCTCCTCACCTGTACAGAGCACAGGCAGAATTTTCCTTGATTTGTGATGTTTGGGCAGTGCAGGTACGGAGCAAAGAGAAAACAGTCAAAAGAGTTGCCAATGGTGTCACAGGGAAGGAAAGAAGTACAGGAAGTGCAGGTCAGATAGCACTCTTATGCCGCGTACACACGCTCAGAATTTCCGACAACAAATGTTCGATGGGAGCTTGTTATCGTAAAATCCGTGTATGTACTCCATCCGACATTTGCTGTCGGAATTTCCGACAACAAAAATTTGAGAGGTGGCTGGGCTACCTCAAATGTAGGTCTGAAAATACAGAAAACTGCACAGGCCTTTTCCAATATTCATTTGTTGGGGGGATCTGGACAGATTAAGACTATTATGGAGCATCTGATTAGATCTGCCTGAATAACTGACAGACGGACCACCCATATGAAAGGGACCTTAAAGCGGCGTTCCACCCAAAAGTGGAACTTCCGCTTATCGGATCCCCCCCCCCCGGTGCCACATTTGGCACCTTCCGGGGGGGACAGGTATCCTTTACCACTTTTGGGAGCACGGGCCGCGGCCCGGGACGTCAGCGCGGGGCTCCCTACTCCACCCTTCTCCCTCCCCCAGCCACCGGGCCAGTAGGAGAGAGGAACGGGCCTTGCGCATGCACAATAGGGTTCCTGGCGTGAAGCCGAAAAGGCTACATTGCCGGGTACCCTTATTTGCAATGGCGGCGGCAGCACCCGACAGCTGATGGAAACATCAGCTGCGGGTGCCGACATCGCTGGAGTCCAGGACAGGTAAGTGTCCATTTATTAAAAGCCAGAAGCTGCAGTATGTGAAGCTGCTGGTTTATTTTTTTATTCTATTTTTTGAGCGGAACACCATTTTAAAGTGATTGTAAAGGTTTTAACTTTAAAAAAACAAACATGTTATACTTACCTGCTCTATGCAATCACACAGACTTTAGGTCATGACACAGGAATGAGTTGACCAGCTGAGGGTAGATAATGCAGGGTGTGTGCTAATGACTCAACTGGTCACTCTTTCCTATGTCATGACCTAAAGTCTGTTCAGGAAGTAAGGCAAAAGTAATGGAGCAGTGTTTTCAAACAGCCATTAAGATAACGAGGTAAGCGTACCGTAAGTAGAATAAATGGAAATCTGTTTTGTTTCTTTAAAATAAGTATCATTTATGTTATGTTGGTAAATAGGGGACCTGAAACTGAAACAAAAGGTGAACTTAGCCTTTAAACTTCTGAAGTACCTCCAGGTGTGTCAGATACTTGCCTACTGCATGTTGCAGTTTCAGTTGCTTGATCAAACAGAAGGAAAGAGCCGCACACCGGTGATGTCAGCGCTTGAAAAAATGTAGTCGTAGCTAATCCATTTGGAGGGAAACATATTGGAGCAGGTGGATGACAGATGTTATGTCATAGTGTGGATCTATGTTAACTGAATAAAAAAAATTTAAACACTGTGACATCATTGTGGAGTGGCTCTTTCTTTCAGTTTGGATGTATTGTGGTTGAGCTGGGACATGCTCTACAGACCAAAGAGTAAAAGTTTTGGATTGACGTTATCTGCTATTTATCTGCTGTCTGTTGCATCATTATTGTGTCCTTGCAGAGCTGGAGCACCATAGTGCCGTGCACAGCCGGGGACACCGGTATCTGACACACCTGTACATGCATCAGAGGCTAAACATGTTTTTATTTTTTTTCTAAAGGAAGATAGGGGGAAAAAAGAAAAGATCAGATGCTGTGATTGCACATACAAGATTGGGGGGGGGGGGGGTTTACAGTCATCAGCTGGAAACGCGTGGAAGACCTTTGTGTCTTTTTACAAAATGATTAGGTACGTCACTTTGCCTCTGGGGGGCCACCCATCCGCAGTACATTGCAGGTGGTCCACAAGTGGTTAAAATGGAGGAACCTTGAAATAACTTTCTGGGCTCTGGGAACCCTTACTCATAATTACTATAGCTATAACTGACAGTACATTTAGGCTGCATTCACACTATAATGCAGCGTTTTTTGCAGCGACAAATTGCGGCGTATTGTACCGCGATTTGCCGCGACAAAACAAATCGTTTTAACCTTTTTTTTTATTTTTTTTACAAAACATTGTACATTGTTGTCTATGCCGAACGCCGAAAGCCGCCTGAAAAAAAGGGTCCAGGACTTGTTTTGGGCTTCAGGCGTACAGCGTTTCGGCGTTCGGCGTGGAGATGTGAACCATCTCTATAGACATCAATGTTGAATCACCCCTCCAGCGGCACGAGCGTCGGGCGTAAATACGCCAAGGTGTGAATGCAGCCTAAGTGTGATGGTCAGTGAGAAGAATGTCCCTTATATGTGTGGTCATTGGGAAGAATACCCCCCAGATAGCTAAAATATTCATTGGTGACAGCATTCACTCAACCAATGCCGCATACTTACGATAGGAAATTCCGACAAGAAAACCGTGGATTTTTTTCCGACACAAATTTTGGCTCAAACTTGTGTTGCATACACACGGTCACACAAATGTCTGAAATTCCAATGTCAAGAACGCGGTGACGTACAATGCTGCAACGAGCCGAGAAAAATTAAGTTCAATGATTCCGAGCATGCATGTTTTTTTTGCACGTCGGAATTGCATACCGACGATCAGAATTTCCTACAAGAATATTTCCCGTCTGAAAATTTGAGAACCAGCTCAAATTTTTGCTGTCGGAAATTCTGATAGAAAATGTCCTACACACGGTCGGAATTTCCGACCAAAAGCTCACATTTGGAAATTCCAATCGTGTGTACGCGGCATTCAGGGAACCCCTAGCAACCTTTGGAGGAAGCCTAGGGTTCAACAAAACCCTGGTTAAGAAAGCTGCAGTAGCTAAACCATAAATCTCTTCATGTAATACAATAATAAAAATCGGAACGAATGGAAAAATGTGGACGCCACATCTAAAATAAGTTATTTGAACATGGCAATAGTAGCTGAAACATATGACTACTGAAAATACACTTTACTTTGTTTTTGAGTCTTAATACCTCTCATGAAACAGCCCATGTATAACTTGCACATTTTATACAGTTCCCCCATAGAAATGAGTAAAGTCTGAGCATATCCCAATGGAAACAGAGGATACTTCAAAAGCCAGAGCAGGCATAGCGTAACAAGATAAAGGCCATATCTACAAAGCTGACAACTTTACTTCCCTGCTTTGTATTACCAAGTTAGTCAGCGGGGTGCAGTAAAAAAGGAGACTTTGACATAAAGAAATGTCAATCAATACAAATATGATAAAAATCGCATGTTGCTGCGCTGAGGAACATCTTTCTTTATCAGATATGCATCCCTATATAACCCCTAGAAAAAACTGACATGCCGTGTAACATTTTTGGCTTTCTGGCAAAGAATCAAACTGGAAAACAGTAACACGGTAATCGACATTCTTAATGATTACAGCAAATCGTAGTCATTCCTTACCAGTTGGGTTCACAGGTGGTTCCAATCTTACTTGGTGTGTAGCTGCTCCATCCCATAATAGGAGGGATGGTCCATATTAAAGAGAAAACCCAGACAAACAGAATACCGATAGCAGAATGTTTCCCCCGAAGACGGAGATTTCCCAGCGGTCTGCAGATCACCACGTACCTCTCAAATGCCAGAATAGACAGAGACCACAGAGCCACAATGCCTTAGAAGTAAAAAGATATAATATTATTATTGGATGCCGTAATCAATTATTGACTTAATGTTTATAACAGGCTTTGAGTTATTGATTTTTTTTTTGAATCTCATGCCACGTACACACTATCATTTTTCAGCATGAAGAAAACGTTGTTTTTAAAAAACGTCATTTAAAATGATCGTGTATGGGCACATCGTTTTTCTGGTTCTGAAAAACGACAACATTTTTTTTCGAACATGCTGCATTTTTTAACGTTGTTTTAAACTATGTCGTTTTTAAGGTTATAAATAATGATCGTGTGTGGGCTAAAACGACGAAAAAAACCTGCGCATGCTCAGAAGCAAGTTATGAGACGGGAGCGCGCGTTCTGGTAAAACTACCGTTCATAATGGAGTAAGCACATTCATCACGCTGTAACAGACAAAAAAGTGCGAATCGTCTTTTACTAACACAGAATCAGCTAAATCAGCCCAGAGGCGAATGGAACTTCCCCTTTAAAGTGCCGTCGTACGTGTTGTACGTCACCGTGCTTTGCTAGATAATTTTTTAAAAACGATGGTGTGTGGGCAACGTTGTTTTAACCACTTGAGATCCGCGCTATAGACAAAAGACGTCCACAGCGCGACTCTCAAGTGCCGAGTGGACGTCTTTAGACGTCCTTTTATGTGCATTACCCGCGCGCGCCACTGGGGGGCGTGCGGCGGGTAAATACTGTCCCGGCGCATCGCCGAAGAGCCGATGCGTGTATCTAGCGGCCTCGATGTCCGCCGGGTACACGCGATCGTCGGTAACACAGCATGGACGTGGAGCTCTGTGTGTAAACACAGAGCTCCATGTCCTGTCAGAGGAGAGGAGACCGATCTGTGTCTCTTGTACATAGGGACACAGCATCGGTCACCCCCCCACAGTCACCCCCCTCCCCCCACACAGTTAGAACACACCCAGGCTACACATTTAACCCCTTCCTCACCCCCTAGTGTTAACCCCTTCACTGCCAGTCACATTTATACAGTAATTAGTGCATTTTTATAGCACTGATCGCTGTATAAATGTGAGTGGTCCCAAATTTGTGTCAAAAGTGTCCGATACGTCGGCATTACTAGTAAAAAAAAAATCATAATTCTGTTCCCCATTTTGTAGGCGCTATAACTTTTGCGCAAACCAGTCGCTTATTACGATTTTTTTTTTTTTTTACAAAAATACGTTGAAAAATACGTATCGGCCTTAACTGAGAAAAAAAATTGTTTTTTTTAAAAAAAATTGGGATATTTATTATAGCAACAAGTAAAAAATATATATATATTTTTTAAATTGTCGCTCTTTTTTTGTTTATAGCGCAAAAAATAAAAACCGCAGAGGTGATCAAATACCACCAAAATAAAGCTCTATTTGTGGGGAAAAAGGGACGTCAATTTTGTTTGGGAGCCACGTCGCACGGCCGCGCAAATGTCAGTTAAAGCGATGCAGTGCCGGAAGCTGAAATTTCGCCTGGGCACGAAGGGGGTTTATGTGCCCAGTAAGCAAGTGGTTAATGATGAAGTTGGGAAAACATAGTTTTTTAGACATGCTGAAAAACTACGTTTACTTTTATGCTGAAAAATGATCGTGTGTACGCGGCATAAGACGTTGAAAATGCAACTGCATCTAATCCATGACGAGATGAAAAAGAATATGTAAACCAAAAGCAGATACCACAATTATTGCTGAAAATTCTCAAGTTACAAACATTCACCAAAGTTAAGGAAGAACTCCTGACACAATGATCTGATCGCTGCCCTGTACTTTCTTCAAGTTGTATAGTTTAGCACCCACTGCTTCCCATTTCATAGATCAAAGGGTTAAAGGCTCCATTCACGCTTTGCGAACTAGAATCACGTAGCAATCGCTGCACAACGTGCGAAATGCATATGGGTGCAATTATCCTTTATATGGCACCCCAAACGCGGTGCATTTCTGCTGTGATTGTTGCTCAACAATCGAGGCAAACCACTCCTTTAAAAATCGCATGAAGCTTGATGCCCGAAAAAAAGAACAGGAGCTTCTTTTTCGGGCAGAAAGCGCGCATAGGGGACATAATGGGCCACTATGGGAAATCTCGTGAGAATCGCTCAACCAAAATTGCAAATAGGAACGCTTGTTTTCGCTATGCGAAAGAGTGAATGCAACTTCAGTGTCATTTATCTGCCCCCCTCTCCTCTTGGCCATTCACAGGATGCTATGGTATCTGTGAATAGTTCACAAAAAGCTCTGTGCCTGGAGTTTTGCATTAGGATACATGCACATGGTCGTATAAAAATACAGCAATTCGTTCACCTGATCTTGCTGCTAGCAAAATCCTGCATAAAAAGTGCTCTGCACACTGTATGCGTGTAATGTTTGAGCAACATATACATGTGTACAATGCATTCAGCGTTAATGCAGCCTATTGGTTGCTAGGACACAGGTGGCTATTGTCACCTACCTTCCTCTATTGTTGCTAGGATGCAGGCAGCTATTGCTGCATAGCATTCTTCTAAGCAAGGATACAGGTGCCTTTTGCTGCCTAGCAGTTGCTAGGATGCAGGCAGATTATGTCAACTAGTACTCTCTGTTACTAAGATGCAGGTGGCTATTGCTGCATAGCATCCTTTGTTGCTAAGACGCAGGTGGCTATTGCCATCTAGCATCGTCTATTGCTAGAATGCAGGTGGCTATTGCCACTTACCGTCCTTCTTTGCTATGGTGTATGTAGATATTGCTGCCTAGCATTCTTCGTTGCTAGGATGCAGATGGCCACCTAACGTTCTCTACTGCTAGGATGCAGGCAACTGTTGCCGCTTAGCGTCCTTCTTTGCTAAGATGCAGGTGGCAATTGCCCTCAGCATCCCTTGTTGCTAGGACATGGGGCTATTACCACCCAGCATCCCTTGTTGCTAGGATGCAAGGGGGTATTGCTGCCTAGCTAGAAATCAGATATCTATTGCTACCTAGCATCCCCAGTTGCTCCAGTAGAGTACAATTGCACTGTTTACTGTACATATGCAGACTTTAGCACAAATATTTACCATATATGCAACGTATAATACAATCTATATGCAGGACCTCAGACACCGGTTTTTACATTTTTTTTTTTTTTTTACAGATTAGATTTTTACATAGTGTGCATGAGCTCATAGAAAACAACACACCTGCATCCAGATCTGTAAGAAAGAAAAATACAGATAAAAAATGTGGTGTATTTTGCAGCTGTGTGACATGAAAACTGCCTTTTTGGGAACATTTTGCTGTTTGTAATACAAGAGCACTGTGATTTGACAGCAAAAATTATTTGTTTTTTTCAACCTTATTTTGTTCCCTTAAACCTGTGCTGGTTCTTTAAGTATCCATGGTATCCAATAGGAATTATTCTTCATTAGGTATGTGATAACTGCAGATAGCTGTGTCTACAGTTCCCACACAGCAGTGAACACAATTGAAATGTTTTTTCTTTGTTGCAGTTGGTGCTTCCAGAGCCTGTACATGCATAATGCAATCACAAGGATTAGATTTTTCATTTACAAAATTAATGATTTCCCCACACCGGCTTTACACAATATTAGAATTATCAAAAAATGTGGGGCTAGGGAATTAAATTAAATTCTTGTTTTTGATTTTGAGCTAACTTTACAACTTCTATGATAAGACTGAAATCACATACATATAATGCCTTGTACACACAATCGGAATTTCCGATGAAAAAAGTCAGATGGGATTTTTTCATCGGATATTCCGACCGTGTGTGGGCCCCATCTGACTTTTTTTCCATTGGAGTTTAGAAATAGAACATGTTTTATTTTTTTCCAATGGAAAAAAAATCTATGGGAAATTCAGATCGTCTGTGTGGAACAAAAAAACATGCATGCTCAGAATCAAGTCGACGCATGCTCGGAAGCATTGAACTTCATTTTTCTCGGCTCGTCGTTGTGTTTTACGTCACTGCGTTTTGGACGGTCGGAATTTGGTCTGACAGTGTGTATGCAAGACAGCTTGAATGGAATTCCGATAGAAAATTCCATCGGATTTTATCCCATCGTAAATTTTGATCGTGTGTACAGGGCATTACAGTTTTCCGGCTGCTGCTTGACACAACCAGTCAGAAAATGTAAAAGGTGCCGTTCACTGGTTCTCATAGACAGATGTTTTAACATTTGTGAAATCTTAAATTAAGTGGAAAGGTACCGATCATGGAGGCGATCGTTGCCAACTTTTTCTGAAATTGATAAATGCCTGGCTCCCATGATGATTTTTGACCACTTTTTCACTTTTCTGATTTGCGTACATGTCCCGGATCAGTAATTTTTTAAGTATTAAACCAAGTGGGTCTAAATAACAGCCAGGTAACCAGCATCTTTAGTAGGAAGTCAGCAATGGCAGCCTACATTTTACTATCACTAAGGCCGGCCATACACAGAGCAAATTGTTTTCCTGCAACCACGGGTTGCAGGAAAACAATTAGTTTGATTGCCTCATCAACACAGACAGCGTTGATGCAGAAATCCCCCCTGCCAGGCCATTGTCTTCTCCCGATGGGGTCAGACGGGGTAAGATGTTCTGGCATAGCTGCTTGCATAAATTGTAAGCAAATCTAGCAAGCTGGTTGTACCCAATTTGATCGATCGATCAACTTGGCACATTTAGCCTACCCACTAATGGTTCAAATATCAACTGGTTCCTGCTGACCGGCCGAGATTCGAACCATGTATGGCCAGCCTAAGTTTTAAAGTCAAGAAGTATCTCGATTTATAAAGTGGAACGCCAACCAGAACTTTTTTGGCTTTAGACAGAAGATGGGTTAGACCAGCCTTTCTCAACCTTTTCAACACAAAGGAACCCTTGAAAGAGTTCTCCGGTCACAGGGAACCTCTGCTTAAAATATGAAATCTACAACTCATGATACATTAGTGTGATGGTCAGTGGGAAGAATGGTCCTCAAGCCCTGTACACATGATCGGTCCATCCGATGAAAACGGTCTGATGGACCGTTTTCAACGGTTAACCGATGAAGCTGACTGATGGTCAGTCGTGCCTACACACCATCAGTTAAAAAAACGATCGTGTCAGAACGTGGTGATGTAAATCACAACGACGTTCTGAAAAAAACGAAGTTCAATGCTTCCAAGCATGCGTCGACTTGATTCTGAGCATGCGTGGATTTTTAACCGATGGACGTGCCTACAAACGATCGTTTTTTTTCTATCGGTTAGGTATCCATCGGTTACATTTAAAACAAGATTGCTTTTTTTTAACCTATGAATAATTAACCGATGGGGCCCACACACGATCGGTTTGGTCCGATGAAAACGGTCCATCAGACCGTTCTCATCGGTTTAACCGATCGTGTGTACGCGGCATCAGACTTGTGGTCATTGGGAAGAATTACCTCCTTACAGATAGATAAAAAGATTAATGGTGTCAGTGGGAACTTATCTGAGAGGTAGAAATTGCCCAAAGCTGAAGGAACCCGTAGCAACCTCTGGAGGAACCCCGGTTGAAAATCACTGGGTTAGACTCTCAGGTTTCTATTACTGTATATGTTCTTAAAAGGGGAAGTGGCCTCTTAATTCCTGTGCCCTGGACCACTGTCTCCAGGGCAGAAAGGCGGTGGAGATCACTTCAACAGGAAAACACAGATCGCGAAAGAAGCCTATTTTGGTGCCATTTGTTTATTTGATTATTTGCAATAGAAGCCTGTCAGTGGTTATAACCCATCCCACTCTGAAAAAAAAAAGGTTGGCGTTCCCCTTTAAGCTAATAGAACTCTTGCTGAGTTATTCCCTTTCTTCTGTCCAGTCAGCAAAATTAATAAGGGGGCTTTTGTTTGCGTGCTTCTCTCCCAGATAAGTCAACGGAAATGAAAAGGCAGGTCATTTAAAGACCTCTGAAATATATTAGAACCTGATCTCAAATCTGAAGGCACCTGAAAGCATGCTGCATTTGCCCATCTGCACAAGCCTTACACACTCTAAAAACCGGTGGTATAAAAAGTAATCACTTTAAAGCTAGCAATACATCACATTTAGCTCTGCCACCAACTATGTAGTAAAATGGTCTACCTGATTGGATACAAATTGGATGGATTGTTTAAAGGTTTGTCCCTAAATTACATCGTATTGGTAATTATAAAGAAGATTGTATGGAAACTGTTCATTCTGATTGTATAGTGTATGGCAAGCTTAAGGTTGAGCATACACTGTACACTCCGATTGTACAATCACCTTTAGATCTACCATTAATTATGTAGTACAAAAGCCTGCCTGATCTGATTGTTATTTATCCTCATATTACATTGTTTTAGTAAGATTGTACAATCTGGTTGTATCGTGCATGGCCAGTTTAACAAAACAACAAAATATACATAAATATAAAAATAATCGAAATTATTTGAAAATATTTAAAATAATTATAATCATTTAAAAAATAATAATAAAATATAGATTAAATAATAAAAAAAATTATTTGAAAATATGAACAAACATTGATTTAGGATGACAGGTACATCTAATTAAAATTATGTTGTTAGAGTGAATGATAATAGTAACACCACATCCTTCATTTAATTTGAATATTACCCATGATATTAACAAAAGGTCCTACATATTTCTTAATAGAGCGGTTAATAGGTCTATCTAAGGACAATTTTATTAATAATGTAATTATACCTTAGACTAAGGTATAATTACATTATTAATAAAATTGTGCAAGGCAGTGGAATAAACTTTGTGACTTGTATTATTGTCCTTATTTATACAGTAAAACCTTGGTTTGAGAGCGTTTTGCAAGACAAGCAACGTTTTTTAATACATTTTGCCTTGATATACAAGCAATGTCTTGATATAAGAGTAGCGTCATGTCACAACTGAGTATAAAAGAGAAGAGAGGAGCCTCTAAGTGTAGCAATATGGTTACATTTAATGAAGGTACAACATTTAGCAACTTATTGCTACACTTAGAGGTGCCTCTCTTCTCTTTTATACCCTGTAAAAAAAAGTGCTTTGATATACAAGTGCTTTGGATTGCAAGCATGTTTCTGGAACGAAGGTCTAAAGCTCCATACACACTATCAGATTATCTGCAGATTTTTGTCTTCAGATTTACCAAAACCATGTAGTACAAGGGCCTGCCTGATTGCATACAAATTGAAACTCTTAAGGTTTGACCTCATATTATATGGTTTTGGTAAATCTGAAGACAAAAATCTGAAGAAAATCTGATGGTGTGTATGGAGCTTTTCTGTATAAGAAAATTCTAATAAGGGTTCTGAAGTATCCCATGCGCCCTACTAAAGATAGTAGAATATTCCTTGATTATTATTATTATTATACAGGATTTATATAGCGCCAACAGTTTACGCAGCACTTTACAATATAAAAGGGAGACAAAACAGTTAAAATACAATAAAATACAATCCAGTTGATGTCATGAGAATCAATCTACAACTATTATAAAATATCACACAGACACAGCATTACACTTTTTCTACAGTTCCCAGTGCAACAAGCAAAATCGGAGCATCCTTGAGTGCTTGAAGTGCAGTTATCACGAAATACAGCTGATAAATGCCATTACACAGCCCAGCATTTCGCTGCAATGGCTTCGAAAATCTAAACAAAAGTGCTGGAATTACACTTGAAGGTTAGAATTTATCATTGTAATGCCCAAGACATTTGATTGTTTGCTCTTGGAAAAAAAAAAAACAGATGATTGTTTGTAGAAGTATTTGAACAGCAATCTATAAATTTCACGTCTTAGTGATTGGCAGCTGACAACATAATGACTTATTAAATACCCCAGTGGATTTTAGCAATATAAGAACTGAAGACACAACTTCTTCAGATCTATGAGATGGTCCAAACTTTTACAGTACGGCACAGATCAGGAATGGCTATATCGTCAATGAGCTCATCACCTTATTTCTGTGTCATTTTCCTCAGACTGGAACAAGTTCGAATTATTTGCTATGGAGTGGATACTGCAGGACCCTCAGTTGTTAAGAGGCCTGATTCTACCTTTCAATAATCAGCACCAGAACTTTTTTCTCAAAAAGTAAGTGCAGGAACTCAACCACGACCCCATTCAAATTTCACAAACAGTAGAAGGGTCTTAAAGGGGCATTAAATACCAGGATTGCATTACATACAGAGTGTAGAGTTCAGGGGGGTTACACACAGAGTGCAAAGCTGTCACTTGTAAACACAGAAACCAGACTTCTGTGTTTACAAGTGATTGTGGTGAGCAGGCACCAAAGGGTCTGAGCCAAAGGTGGTGGAACTGAGTTCCCCCAAGTTCCCCCTGAAAAAAAGCCCTGGTCAGCACCATCAAATATTCTCAATTCACTGTGTCGTGTTGAGCGAACAAACATTTTTCTGCGAGATGATGTAATTAGAATCAAATAAATATAGCTTTATGAAGCATTATATCACTAGCAATCCTAACTATATTAGATAAGGACATGTTCCAGTTAGCACGTGCTGAACTGCAGAACTCCAGTTTCTCATTGGTGACACCAAGGGGGCGTTGAATTATGAATCAAGTAGAGAACATTCACTTTGCAACGTGATTGTCCAATCATGGGCAAGCCAAAGTCCTGTTTCTCTTGCACATGATTGGGTATTCAAAATGGACAAGCCTTTACTCTATTATCTAAAGTTACTTTTCAAAGTGACGTTCTCTACTCCCTTGGTTAATCAACGTTAATGAGTTTAGCTACATTAAAGAACATGTGTAATGAAAGATGTACAGGGGCTACCAAAGTTGTCCTACCTCTGAAACTACTAGTTTCCAAACACACTTAATAGTCACAAACCCAGAGCAAGCATGTTGTAACTGTCAGAATTACTTATCTCTATGTTTGTTCTTGGTTAGTGGCTCGAAAAGTATTGAAGGCAAAATCACAAGCATGGGCGCTAAGGAACCAACATTTTCAAAATCAATGGCATCCTACATAATTCTGCTATGACAGGTCTACTTGAATTTATGTTATTAAAGGGGTTGTAAAGGTTTGTTTATTATTTTCTAAATAGGTTCATTTAAGCTAGTGCATTGTTGGTTCACTTACCTTTTCCTTCAATTTCCCTTTGTCTGAATTTCTCACTTCCTGTTTCCCCTGAGTAAGCTTTCCACCATCACCCGAGCCGTTCTGGCTGGGGGTTAGTCAGCGTGTTTGCCCCCTCTCTTGGGACTACATCCCTGCAGGGAGACGCTGTGTTCACATTGATGTAGTCCCAAGGGAGGGGGGTGAGCACGCTGACTAACCCCCAGCCAGAACAGCACGGATGATGGGGGAAAGCTTACTGAGTAGGAACAGGAAGTGAGAAATTCAGACAAAGAAAACAAACATTTAGAAAGGAAAAGGTAAGTGAACCAACAATGCACTAGCTTTAAGGAACCAATTTAGAAAATGAAAAATAAACCTTTACAACCCCTTTAATACGTCTAAAGATGAGTTAGAACCAGTCAATGAAATGATGTGATTAAAAAAGCCCAAACCTTACCGAAAAAAGTCACCGCAAACCCTTCAATAACACAAGCCCAGGGTCCCAAGTAAAAGTAGCCTTTACTGTTGGTGGCGATGCTGATGCTGCCGCCAACAATGGACACCAAGAAGTCAGCCACAGACAAGTTGACAATAATATAGTTTAAAGGCTGCCTCAGCTGTTTAAACTTGAAGGTGACAATTATGACAATAAAGTTCTCGGCGATGGACAAGATGGTGATCAGGAACATGAGCGCCGTCAAAAGTTGGAAGTTCCAAAGCTCGATGGACTTCAGGGGACTCTTAAACGGACTCCACACTGTAGAGGTCTCTGGGCTTGCCAGCAACGAATCATTAGTTGTCATCTTGACCCTTAGGAAGTTCCCGATGAAGTCCGCTTGGAGAGGAAGCTGGGCGGCTTGGTAGGAACCGGCTTCAGCTAAAGCTCATCTTTTGCTCTCTACGGTAAAGCGCTAGCGTGCCACTCATTTTGCTTTTTAAATTGTCAGTTAAAAAATGCAGACGGAGTGCAGAACAATATTGTCACAAGCAGGATCAATAGACTCCCGGGAAATTTGTATCTCATGTACTCTGCAATATATACAAGTGCATGTGCCATTGATCCATGCATGCCTGTGTGTCCAAGAGCCTTAGGTAGTAGGCTAGCACACTCCAAGCTAACAGCAGCAGTGCTGAAAACATCACTAGATATTGCAGTTTTGTAGAAGAGCACCACACTAGGATCCCTCCCTGACAGAATGGAGAAAAGGAGTTAAGGAACCCTGCCTTCTTTAGTGAAGGGAGGAGATTAACTAAGACTGCACGAGTTTCCCTGACTGCTCAGGCTAGTAAAGTGCCAGCGGACGACAAGAGTACTCTCACATGATACAAGAGTGTAAAACACCAGAAGAAGGCTAATCCGCACACTGATGTCTGATGACACTGCATCCTATGCAACGGACAGACAGGGAATGAGAAGCTGAATGTAACTAATGTTTACTGAGTACCCAGAAATGATTAGTGCATACTTCCTCTCATATAATAAGGGCTCTTATTACAAGGGAACAGTTGTAATTACCACCGATAGATTCTTTTTCATTTCACTTTTTGCCTTATTAAAAAGTGTACCTAGACCCAAGGGCAAATATTTTATATATTGCAGCCTAAAGTGGTTCTTCAGCCTTTAAAAAAAAAAAGCCAGCAGCTACAAATACTATAGCTTCTGACTTTTAATAAAAAGACACTCGTCTGTCCAGGGATCCAGCGCCGTCTTCACCCGCTTCGCTGCTTTTCGGGTCACCGACACCAGCATATTGACTGTGGGCAGCCGTCTTGCGGCTTCAAAGCCGGCTGCCCACTGCACATGCGCGAGTCGCACTGCGATTTGTGAATGGATCCGCAGCCCTCTGGGACCTGTTATGTATCCCAGAAGGTTGTAGGCGGGGAGAGATCTTTTGGTGGATGGCAGATCTTACCCGACCAGAACGGAGAGCCTGTCAACACCAGGTACCCACCTTCAAAACCCACCTTGCCAAAATTAGAAGGGGTGGGGGGCATAATGTGGAACTTCCTCTTTAGGGTGAAGTTCAGCTTTAACAATCTTTAGAAGTGGCGGCTGCGTTAGTTTTTATTTCACACTTTTGTTCTTTATTTTCACCCGGTAATACTGCTAGGATCGCACTTCTGTCCAGAGGTGACAACTGTGTGGTATCTAGGATGAGCAGGGTTGTCCCTAGACCCTAGAATAAGGTGACCAGATTTTTAAAATGAAATCCGGGGACATATTTTTTCTTTACTAGTAATGGCAACAATCGGCGACTCTCTGCCCGTCGTTGCCCGCCTCACAGCCTCTCAAGTCTTACTCTTCGGGCCCCGGCTACTACTGGATGGGGAGCGAGGAAGATCACTCCGCCAGGGAAGGCAAGGAGATAGGCAGGTGGCTGGCCAGGATTTGAGCCAAGGCAGAAGAACATGCGAGCGAAGCTGAATGGGCATGTGCCCGAAACTGAAGAAATATTCCCTCTGCTCCGACCAGCACATGATCATCAGAAAGGGGCACAGATAATGGGAAAAATACAACCCCCCTATGCTGGTAGGCACGGCGGAGCGGGGGGGGGGGTGTAATTCTATTTTTTTATTTTAATTCTGCACTGATTGTCTTTGAAATTGCCCCTGCCCCCTATTAAATTCAATCTGGGGACAAAACCAGGGACAGACTTGGTCCGGGGACAGTGTCCTCAATCAGGGGACTGTCCCCTGAAACTGGGGATGTCTGGTCACCCTACCCTAGAAAGGGAATGTTAGGACTATATAATACCTCCCCATCCCCATAACATAAAGAGGTGTCTTGTAGTCAACAGAGATAGCTGTGAACAATACTAAGGGCTTGTTTAGGCTTTCAATTGGGGGGGCTCTAAAAACATGCACTCAGAGCCGTATTTTTTGTGCCCCCCCCCCCCCCTCCCTTTAAGCTGTCAGCGGACAGAGGGGTGTTTACATGCGGTGGTCACAATGTTTTGTTTAGCCTCTGCAGCAGAAATGATTCCCCTTGTCCCTTTCAGGTGAATGGGGATGTGTCGCAAACATCCCACAACTGCGGTATATCGACTCCTCGCTGTCTTTCAATTTAGCCTCACATCTAAACCTTTACTGACTGATAACTGTCCACAGAGACAGAGAGCAGAGGAAGTTATCAGCTCACACGATTCCTGGCTGGATGAACAGATATTTTTTTGCATTTATTAATCATATATAACACTTTCAATGGTATATTTAATAGAGTAAAAGGGGAACAAATAAAAGACGTTCATCATAAACCTAAATTACTTTAGGTTTTCTAAAGGACTATGGGGTTGATTTACTAAAACAGGAGAGTGCAACATCTGGTGCAGCTGTGCATGATAGCCAATCAGCTTCTAACTTCACCTTGTTCAATCAAGCTTTGACAATAAGCCCTGGAAGCTGATTGGTTCCTATGCAGAGCTGCACCAGATTTTGCACTCTCCAGTTTTAGTAAACGACCCCCTATGTATCATAAAAAAATTGTCACTTTTTTAAATTAACTACTTGTTTTCACTTTTTTCATGCTTTGTTGCATCTCAGTGCTGCTGATCTCCTGTAACTTCTTTGCCGCCACTTCCTCTCGACACGCATTACCGCAACTGCTACACATCATTTGTCAGAGAAGGTTTCCTGGTGGTCACCACAGCAGAACATGCCTGTGCAATATGAATTGCAATTGCTAGTGTTCTGCTTTAGAACAGGAGAGCGTGTGACGGAGCAGGAACAATGTTGGGATCCCCAAGTATTATTGAAATAAAAGTTGCAGATTTAAAAAAAAAAAAAGAAAAAGATGGATAATAATAATTAGAAAACTTCTATCACTTTTAGTGATTTGGTTTAGATCTTCTTTATAGCTGAACTCCAGGAATTATTTGTGTTGCATGCTTATATTGGTTCAGCTTGGCACGATGTAAGTATGCATACCTTATATATGATAGACCGCTGGGGGGAGCTGCCAATCACTGTAGTAGTCAGCTCTATAAGGCTCTATTTACACTATCGGAGGATGCGTACAGTTTCATGCATCGCATGTAGACCAGCTTATTTATTTCAATGGGCTGCCCTACATGAGAGAAATGCTCAAAATAATTCCCTGACTCTTTGTAGAAATTGTGTCACATCAAAACACATGGTGCAGGCAGATACGTGAGGGTGCCTATAGGAATTAATGGCATTGCTGTGCACCTGCGTTGCAAGAACGCATACAATTTGTATGTGTCCCTGCAACGCACATACTGTATGTGCCTGCAGTCTCGGACTTTCGTCCAACAAACTTCAAAATCGCCAAGTTTTCACATTTGTCCGACCGTGTGTACGCTCCATCGGACCAACTTTTTCGGGTTTCGTTGGACAAAAAGTTCGGTCTGCAAACGGACAAACTTTACGACAACAAAAGTCCGATGGTGCCTAGTCCGACCGTGTGTACAGCAAAGCCATCGGACTTTTGTCCGAAGTACAAACACGCATGCCCAGAACCAATGTTAAAATCAACCAACAATAGCAGAAGTTAACCAAAGGGTGGCGATAAAGAGCAGAAAAGACACGTGATGTTGGGAAAGTTTTAGAAAAGTCCGAGCGTGTGTATGCTATGGGTGTGACCGGACAACTCACTTTGGAAAAAAATCCAAGGGAAAGTTTATCTGATGTCCGACTGTGTGTACGAGGCTTTACAGTGATTTCTGCAATCTTCTGGGACCTGTGCAAGAAGCTGTCCCTCTGCATAATGACCACAAAGGGTTACCCACTCTACACAGATACTGTTCATAGAATGCCTTTTTTTTTTTCAATGAAGACAAGGCATTTTGTGATTGGACAAGGTGCAAAGGAGGGGAGGGACACAATCTCTCCTCATTCAATCACAGAATGCCTTGTAGTAATTGAAATAAATAGAAGGCTGTTCAAGAATGGCAGCAGTCCTGAGCAAGCGACCCCCTGTGGTCAGTGTGCAGTGGGACAGGATCCAGAATATTTTGCAGCTATGACTGTAATAGCGTTGCCTATTAATTACAGTGATTTCCAGCTTCCCCAGTGGCCCTTCAGGCAGTGTCGGGACAAGGACATGTAGCGCCTAGGACAAACTGCGTGCCCCCCCCCCCCCCACCAAAATTATGTGTCAGCAAATCCCCCGTCCAAAAAAAAATTGAGCACTAATCTGCATCTCTATGGATCAGGTTTACATATGTCCGGGTCGGCCACAGTCCACCCTCTAAACTGTAAAAGAAAAAAACTAAACCTACAACTTCCTGTATCCCCTCCTCTCTATACAGACCACAATAACCAGAGCAGCTCCACCCTGATCACTGTGGTCAAAGTGCCTCCCTCTGTGATAGGCTGCCTGTTCTCTGCTCTCCTCTCTCCCCCCTCACCCCCTTCTTCTTCCTTGTCAGCGCCCTCTCTGTCTGTCACCGGCCCCGCGGCCGCACCGCTATTATTTTAATATTGAAATATAATTTTTTTTGTAAATACTGTATATCAGCTGTCTTCATGCCAGTCACGTGACTCGCGGCCGCTTTCCAGCTCCGATGGGTGTCTTCTGCAGAGGAGACCAGCGGCCACGTGATCTCCCTTTGACGTTAGAGGGAGATCAGGGCCCCTTCTACAGAAGACATCTATCAGAGCTGGAAACCGGCCACGAGACCAGCCTGAAGACAGCTGATATACAGTATTTACAGCGCTCATTTTTAAATAAAACATACACAGTGGTCTATGCCAGCCTCTAATAGAGGGTCTGGCATAGCCTTATATATTTGCTTTAACAAACACTTTAAAGAGCACTACAGGTAAGTTGGGGGAAAAATAAACAAGAGGGGGGGGTTTGACATTCGTTTTAAGTCCTACACATATTAAAAATTTCAGTAACTGAGTTTACATAAATAGTAAGGATATGTGTCTGTCTTTCAGTCACGTGCAGGGCCGCTGATAGGGCAGTACAGTCAGCCCTGTTGTACCGGACCCGACCGCATAGTTAATTTATGCAAATAAAAATTTCGAAACCATACTACTTGCTTAGAGAAGGGGTGGTTGTAATTACATTTTCCTGGGCCCCATCTGGTCTACAGAGGGGCCCAGGAGATGAGTGCAGCGTTCGGACTATTTCTCCTTTTCTGAGCGCATGTACATAAAGCCGCCCCGCACATTGATCTGCAAGTTAATTAGTCCTGGCTGCCCACTGCCTTTTCTAGCGGAGGCTCTACTTAGCTCTCATCACCCATTTTCAAGGGTGCCAACTGCCGGATAGGCGGCTCAGTGGATGAGAGGGGGCAAGAACCTAGAGGACAGCGACGCGTGGATGCACATGCACTGCACACAGTGAGTGGCGCACAGAAGATAGAATCCTTCACTGTGTCTCACTTAGGCCTACACACAGCATAGCAGGTTATGATTATCAGCATTATGACACTCCCGCAGGCAGCACAGTCAGCATGTGTTCTGTCATGGATCTGTTACAGTGTGTCATATTGCCTTTTTGGTGCTTACTTTGTTATGGCTGTACTGGGTTATAGTTTGTAACACACAGTACAGCCATAAGTTAAAGGAGTTGTAAAGGAAAACATTTTTTTGCTGAAATGATTCCTTTTAAAAATGATTAAAAATAGATAAAAAATAAATCATATAATGTACCTGTAGTTGTTGGTTTCGTTTTTGCATGTTGTTTCCTGCTTCTGTGATGTACCAATACAGGGCAGTGATGGTTTGGAAAAAGAAACTGATTACTGTGTGTCTAAAACCCCACATCACCAATCACACCTCCTTGATTAGTGACCACAGAGAGAAAGCTCCCAGTACTGTGGTTATCAGGAAACAGACAACCAGGAAGTGTGGAGATCAGAGAAGAATTACAGCAACTTGAGAGCAAAAACGAACAATGAGGACATGAAAACAGCACTGCATTAAGGTAAAGGAAGCTATTAAGATAAAAAAAAATATTTCCTTTACAAACCCTTTAACAAAGTCAGCACCCAAAAGCCAAGTGACACTGCGAAATCCATGACAGAGCACATGCTGACTGTGCTGCCTGCGCAATTTTCATAATGCTGATAATCATAAGACGCCCCCCCCCCCCCAACCACCGCTTTAACCGCTTCCTGTCCAGCAACGTATTGGCACATTGCTGGATTGAAAGGGTGATATCTTTGTCATCGCTGCAGCATTGATCAAGATATAATTTTTTAGCCTCAACGAGTCTTCACAAAGTAAAAGTAATCCTAGTGGCTAATAAGCACCTGAATTACTTTTACAGGCAGTGGAATGGGGTTCCACCACCGTCCCTCCATCACCTTTACTGAGCTCTCCTGTGCAATCGGGTTCCCATTAAAGATGTGAGCAGCAACATCTAGTTCCTGGGACATGGTATGCGTGCATAAGTAAACAGTAAAAAAATCTGCAGAGGTTGGGGTGGGGTCGAGGGCTGGGTTAAAGGGGGCCCCTTCGGCTAGACTGTACGGAGGCCCCATGATTTCTAACAGCGGCCCTGGCCATGTGTATTCAAATTTCATTGGACTTTGCTAAAAAAACAAACGGATAGTTTTTTTAAAAATAAGGCTGATCCTCCCCGTGTATTGGTTTTGTGGACCGAGCATTTTGTATTACCACATTCTCATATTTCTTCTACTGTGGGTTCTTCAAAATCTTTCTAAAAAAAATAAGATGTTGTAAGATTTTCCATACATGTGAGGTAGAGTTCCACAGATAGCTTAGCTGTACAAAGCGTTCTATGAATAATCTTTCCAAATGCTCCGAAGAACATATATACACAAATCCTGTTTGCTGCAGTGCCAAAGAAATAAATATAAAACACATTTTTTTCTTATTTTATTAATCTTCCTTTCACTTAAAATACAATCAGCTGCTACGATTACTCTTAAGGATAAACAAGATATATTCTAAACATAAATCGATAACTGTGTAGCGTTCACAGTCAAACAATTGTGCAGTGATCTCCCTGTAGCAAGGTCCCAGGACTCCTTCAATCCAATGAGAACTTCTGGGTCCAGCTGACATCCCTGTATGTGTTGGGTTGTGAGGCATAGTGGATGTAAGATGGTTAAAGTTATTGGGCGGCAATGGGCGCCAGACACTTCTTGGATGCAAAAGAGATTTTATTTTTCTTAACAGTTCTTTTTGTATTTTTGGGAGGAGAGTGGGTTAGGCAAAATTAATTGTCAGACTCCAAGACTTCAATAGGAGGACAGCCAAGCAGGGAAAGGCCCCAGCAAGGCACCACATCTGCATGTGCAGGAATGCTGTCTCCTATAGCAAAAGTCTTTAACAGTTCTTAACACAAAGTGTAACCGTTCTTTCACCTTCAGTACAGCTTCTCCTTGTAGTTATCCAATACACTGAGCTCCCGGTCTCTCACTAGACCCTCTGATTCACTGCCACCGAATCCCTTGAGCTCCTTTAATCTTCATGGTGGTATCTTCCACAAGCGTCACCTCCACTTTGTTGCTGGGTCCCTAGCTTGGCACTCTAGATACCTATCAAGCTTCACCCCTACTGGCCTGTTCGGTCCCTGGCTTGACACACAAGGCTGCTCTGCAAGCTTCACCTCTGCTGGTTAGGTCCCATTGAAGTTTCCATATTCTTCACCGTCCCCGGTTGGTGAGAATTATGCTCTAGTACTTTCTCACTGGTCCCTGGTAATTAAGCGTATAGTCCCTTACTGGCGACAACTTCCCCTCTACCTCCTACCATGACGGGTTCTCTAGCCAACAGAACAATCACTTCTGGTTGGACTGCAAGCCTCAGTCAGACCCTGTGCTGCGCTCTTGCCTCTGGATAGGCCCTCAGACAGCCTAGAAGCCAGATGCCCCCGAGATAGGCCCTAGCAGCCTAGCAGCCGGTGCACACAACACGCGTCCACCCAGACAGCCATCCAGGTGGCACAGAACCTAGATCACCTGACCTCATCCGAATATATAGTCTCTCCCAGCAGGCCACGGGATTCAAGAAAACCCCTGCCCATTGGCTCAAATACCCCATATACCCATAACCTGACCTTGGGTTTCCCTTCTCGTAACTATTATCACCAAGTACCCGACCACCTAGTGGTAGAAGAGAAAAGTGAAACAAGGCCAAACTTAGGGAGAAATCAATAGATCTCTAACAATCGACCAGGATAACTTCCCCTCGCAAGAAAAATTTGTGAGGAGCATCCCTGCCTAATCCCTGTCTCATCTGTCTCATCTGACCATAGCACTTTCTCCCAATCCTTCTCCAAATCATTTAGTTGTTCATTGGCAAACTTCAGACGAACTTGTACGTGTGCCCAGGGCCACTGATAGGCCAGTACAACTGGCCCTGTTGACAAGGCCAGTTGCAGAACGCAGAGAGCCTTGTCGATGGCTCTGCAGCTTAATCATGTACTTGCAAATGCGTGCAACCAATCCTCTGCTTTTAACATATACAGTTAGACAGTTGAATTTGGCTTGCTGTTTGGGTGGTAAGTGTGAGCCTGATTAAAAACGTTTACAACTTTATTTATACTTACTGTTTGCTTAAAAACGCATCTCATCTAAAGTCCCAAAATCTCCCCTCTTTTTTGTATCCAACAGAGATGGAGGCGTACGTTTTTCATATGCCTCATTTAAAGTCCCAATGCTAGTTTTCTTTTCCTGAAGATCACCCAGAAGCGCTGTGGAGGGACATCCAGTTAGTTTTTGTCGCTTTAATTATTTTACCCATTATGGGCGTGAGTGGGGCCTCATGTCTATGTTTTGCCTAAGGCCTCACAAAGTCTAGAGCCGCCTCTGGTTTTGACCTTTCCCTGATAGACAGACAATAGAAAGGGTGAGTTTTCAATTTGTGGTGAAAGGGCATTGGAATAAGATCCTTTTTTTTTTCCTTTCTTTAAAGTGGATGGAAACTCCCTCCTATATCCAGTGAAGTGAACAGCCTCCGATGATACACTAGGGATGAAACAAATCTCCCTACATAAGTTTTACATGTAGATCTTCTGTCTTCAGCTTATTATATCATTTAGAATTCTTACATTGTGTTATAATTTTTACTTCCTCAATCAGTAGTAGAAGTGGATTCTTGGCGTACACTGTGTGAGAGCTGATTGGAGGAAAGGCACACAACCCACCCTCCCCACATAGGCAAAACGAAAAAAACTTGCAGAGTTGTGCTGTGAGAAGACAAGCTCTCTGTCAATCTATTTATAACACAAATATCAGGCTGCTTTTATCTTCCATCTCAGAGAACTTGTCAGAAGTTATCCTGCTGATAACAGAGAAACGAAACAGCAGAACGACACGGGAGCTTTGGAGAGAGATAAGTGAATACTACAGATATACAGTATGTGTCTAGGTCAAATTTCATGATTCTGGTTTACATCCACTTTAACCACTTCCCTACTGCGCATAGTGATATGATGGCGGCAGGAACCCTTTGCCCTCCGGGCCGCCGTCATATGATGTATTTTTCTACCTGAGGCTTTAGGGGGCGTATGCGCGCCATGTCACTCGGCACCCAATGCACGTTCCCGGCGGCCGCGATGTCTGCCAGTCACCTGTGATTGCCTTTGAACACGCCAGGACCTGCTAGAAGAGAGGAGATCAATGTGTGCTCCCAGTACAGAGGAACATGGATCGGTCTCCTCCCCTTGTGAGTCCCCTCCCCTTATAGTTAGAATCACTCCCTAGGATATACATTTAACCCCTTCCTCACACCCTAGTGTTAACCCCTTCCCTTCCAGTCACATTTACACAGTAAACAGTGAATTTTTATAGCTCTGTTCGCTGTATAAATGTGACTGGTCCTAAAATAGTGTCAAAAATGTCCGCCGCAATATCGCAATCACGATAAAAAAAAAACGCAGATCGCCATTACTAGTAAAAAAAATAACAATAAAAATGCCATAAATGTATCCCCTATTTTGTAGACGCTATAACTGTTGCGCAAACCAATCGATATACGCTTATTGCAAATTTTTACCAAAAATATGTAGAAGAATACATATCGGCCTAAACTGAGGAAATTTTTTTTATGGGATATTTATTATAGCAAAAAATAAAAAATATTGTGTTTTCTTCAAAATTTTCGCTATTTTTTTTTGTTTATAGCGCAAAAAATAAAAACCAAAGAGGTGATCAAATACCACCAAAACAAAACTCTATTTGTGGGGAAAAAATTATCAAAATGTCATATGGGTACAGTGTTGCATGACCGAGCAATTGTCATTCAAAGTGTAACAGCGCTGAAAGCTGAAAATTGGTCTGGGTAAGAAGGGGGTGGAAATGCCCGGTATTGAAGTGGTTAAAGTGGAGTTCCACCCATAAATATAACATTACATCGGTAGTTTTAAAAAAATGTCATTAGTCCTTTACGAAAAAATTTTTTTTTTTAGATGCCTTCAAAGTGTTGTTGCTAGGCAGAATAGTTAATCTTCTCACTTCCTGCACCTAGGTGCTTAATGCTTCCTAACCTACACCGCACAGACTCCTGGGAATGTAGCGGGTGTAACTTTCCAGGAGTCTGTGCACTCCCCAGTCTCAAAGAATCATGTGACTTGGACAGCACAGGTGCTGAAACCTGATCTGACACTGCTTGTGCAGCACTGAGCCTGTGCGAGATCTGCAAGGCTGAAATCCAGGAAGTCATACAGTCTGGCTTCATGATGCCCACACTTAAGATGGCCCCAGTCAATTTCTATTTTATAAAGTGTCTAAATGCTGTAATAACCTAACAAAACGGACCTTAGTTTACAGACTAACTTTACTAGAATACATTAAGCTTGTGTATTACAGGGGTATTTATATTTAAAAAGTGAAATTGTGGCCGGAACTCCGCTTTAAGGACGACTGTTAACTGATGTTTTAGATATTGGGCCATTCATTGATTCATACACTTTTCTGTTTTAAAAAAAAATCCTCTGATCGTCAGCTCTATCTAGTGGCCAAAATGTAGTATTTTCCTGTAACACCTTAATGGAAGAGAGGATCATATGAAATAAACATACTATATACTGGGGTTATTTGTGACGGTTGTGTATAAGTTTAGGGCACAGCGATTTTTATAAATAGAGCCCTTTGTGTGTTTTGTTACCATTGAATTAATAATAATAATAGTTATTGAAGGGGGTAATCACTGCGCCTTTGTTATAAGTGTGAGCGCTGTATAGTTATTGATTTATGCTTAGGTGCCAGAAAATGCATCCCAGTATAAGTAATGTGTACGGCTTTCACGTGTTAAGGTTTTATTATGTTAAAGTGGCAAAATAAACATGGGAAAAGGTCACTCGTACTACAGAAGCCTGCTGATATATTTCAGGTCTCCACGATCAAACTGATGTAATATTGCTGTACAACACCCTCACTTCTGCGAATGAAGGATCAACGTAAAATCGTGCTATTTTTGAAACCGCTAGCTTTTGTAAATATTATTCGTTATCTTGCTCCAGCAAGCCCATGCAGACATTTAAAATGTCCATCATACTCAATGAATAATGTTGAAATGTTACAGTTATCTAAAACGTGAAGAGGGCTTGGACGGGCACAGGATTTTATTATTCTACAGGTGTTTACGTTGTTTGTATGATTGACCTTGCAGCACTGGGATCCTGAGTCCAGTTTCCACCAAGGAGTTTGAATGATTTTCCTTCAGTGGGGTACCAAAGGCACGTTGGCCCTGATGATGCTTGCATGGTACTGGGCTGATATATCTTACCAGAGACGGATGCAGCTTCTTAGATAAGTAATCCTCTGACCCCAATAAATAGTTTTGTTTCCACTGACCCCAACATAAGAGGGTACCAAACCACTGACTACCAATTTCAAGAAAGGCTGTTCACAAATTGTCAATGTACCTACACTGTCTGCAAATGCAAGTGGGGGGCACTAACCTGACTGCCAATAAAACTAGAGGCACTACACTGTTCGCCAATGTAACTAGAAGCACTAAACTGACCGGCAATGTTTCTAGGGGCACTACACTGACCGCCAATGTAACTAGAGGCACTACATTGACTGCCAATGTACCGTATATACTCGAGTATAAGCCGAGGACCTAATTTTACCACAAAAAAACTGGGGCACTAACCTGACTGCCAATGTAACTAGAGGCACTACACTGATCGCCAATGTAACTAGAGGCACTACACTGACCGCCAATGTTTCTAGGGGCACTACACTGACCGCCAATGTAACTAGAGGCACTACACTGACCGCCAATGTAACTAGAGGCACTACATTGACTGCCAATGTACCGTATATACTCGACTATAAGCCGAGGACCTAATTTTACCACAAAAAAAACTGGGGCACTAACCTGACTGCCAATGTAACTAGAGGCACTACACTGATGGCCAATGTAACTAGGGGCACTACACTGACTGCCAATGTAACTAGAGGCACTACACTGACCGCCAATGTTTCTAGGGGCACTACACTGACCGCCAATGTAACTAGAGGCACTACACTGACCGCCAATGTAACTAGAGGTACTACACTGACTGTCAATGTACCGTATATCCTCGAGTATAAGCCGAGGACCTAATTTTACCACAAAAAAACTGGGAAAACGTATTGACTCGAGTATAAGCAGAGGGTGAGAATGCAACAGCTACTGTAAGCGGAAAAGAGGGTCAACAGTGCCCATTTGCAGCCTGACCTCACTGTGCCCATTTGCAGCCTGACCTCACTGTGCCCATTGCAGCCTGACCTCACTGTGCCCATTGCAGCCCATTGTAGCCTGACCTCACTGTGCCCATTGCAGCCTGACCTCACTGTGCCCAACTCGCGCTCCTCCTTGTGCTGTTCAGTGTTCCGCCTATCATGATCGCCCTCTCGTCCTCTCATCTATCACGGACGAGAGGGCGATCGTGATAGGCGGAACACTGAATACAGGCGGAACACTCGGTTTCCCAGCAAACACTGTGTTTAGTGTTCCGCCTATCACGATCGCCCTCTCGTTCCTGATAGACGAGAGGGCGATCGTTATAGACGGAACACTGAACACAGTGTTTGCTGGGAAACCGAGTGTTCCACCCATCACGGAACAACACAAGGAGGAGCGTATGAATATGTCATGGACTCGGGTACACAGATCGGATTCTGCAATAGGCACGCATAGGTCAGGCGGCAATGGACTCAGGTACTGACTCGAGTATTAGCCGAGGGGGTCATTTTCAGCCCTAAAAAAAGGACTAGAAGCACTACACTGAATGCCAAAGTAACTAGAATCATTACACTGACCGCCAATGTAACTAGAAGCACTACACTGACTGCCAATGTAACTAGAAGCACTACACTGACTGCCAATGTAACTAGAAGCACTACACTGACCGCCAATGTAACTAGAAGCACTACACTGGCTGCCAATGTAACTAGAAGCACTACACTGACCATCAATGTAAGGCGCTACACTGTCCGCCAATGTATCTAAAATCACTACACTGACCACCAATGTAACTAGAGGCACTACACTGACTGCCAATGTAACTAGAGGCACTACACTGACTGCCAATGTAACTAGAAGCACTACACTGACCGCCAATGTAACTAGAAGCACTACACTGACCGCCAATGTACTTCGGGAAACTACATTTATAGCTAATATAACTACACTGACTGTCACTGAATGTGACAAGGTGATGAAGGGGCACTAAATTGACCTTCAATGTACAAATGTGTATGACACTTTAACACTTTACTAACCCTTAAAGTGACAGGGGATACTGCTCTGTCCACCAACGTGACAGGGAGTACTAGATTGACTGCCAGTGTGGTGGGGACACTGCACTGAATGACTGCATAATAAGGGCACTACAATGACTCCTAAGGTCATGGTGGGGGGGAGGCTTTATTGACTAGCAATGTGATAGTGGATACTGTCTAACACTGACAACTAATGTCAGTGTGAGGGGGGCACTATATTGTCTGCCAGTGTAACAAAGAGCAAAGCACTGACCACCTTAGTAACAGAAGGTACTACACTGATTGTTAATGTGATGTGGGGCACTGCACTGGTCTTTGGACAGCACTATTGGCAGTCCGGGGGATGGGAAAAGTTAGATGTACTAGCAGATTTAGATGCATTAAAGTAGTTGTAAAGTTGCCACAATAAACTCCCATGATATGTTCTCTTATGGGCAATAGTAATGGGAGCAACGCTGTATCTTGGCCTAGGCCAACAAGGTCCAGGCTTAGGGCAGCACTTTGCAGAGGAGCAGCATGAAAAGAGTCCCCACTGGCTTGCGCTAAACATTTAGTGCAGCGTCAGTCTTATGAGGTGGACTGGGCTGCAAGACAAAGCTGTCTGGCGCCCCCATAAAGCGGCCGCACTGATGCCGGTATGATAGGGATGGTGCAGACACAAGGGACACTGACATGGTCACCTATACCTGGCAGGTAAGTAGTAGGACTCTCCTGCAATCCTTTGCTTGTGTCAGTTGTACATATTAGGATAACATTGAATGTGTTCAGGGGCAGTTAAAAAAAGTGTCCAACTGCCTCTGAACACACGTTTAACAGCGTCTCGTGTACATGGGGCCTTAAGGAATCTTAATTTTATTTCTGTTGATTGCTGATGAGAAAAATAAACAAATGGATTTATTTGTTCCTGCCACCAATCCTTCCTTTGCTCACTGCCTGGACCACATACCTTCATCCCTGTGCTACATGTTTTCTGCTGCACCACTGGCATGGTTATATCCTCTTAGTCCTCCATAAATTAAGCAGAAATTTGTGCTTAATGTAGAACTATAGGCAACACTTTTTTCCTATTTTGGATAGAGTAAGGGATGGTTATAGCCCCTGTTAAAAATTGTTTGCCATCCTTTCATTTCCTGCCCCATAGCCAAACAGGAAGTGAGAGGAAATCTCTGTAGATTAAGGGATTTCAGGGCAGGTCTTAAACAGGAAGGGGTGTGACCTTGACAAGAAGGGTGGATCATATTTAAATTAGGCGTTGCACGAGTTTAGTCAGGCCTAGGGCTGGATCAAAAAAATTTAGAGACAGTGTAAAAAAGTTTTGAATAAAATAAATAATAATTAAGGAAATTTAAAGCATCCCTTCCCTGGTGCTTATGTGTAAATCTGAAGGCATACGCAACTCACGCACGCATATGTAAAAACGTCAGGTACCGCCACCAACGTCACAGTGAGAGCAATAATTCTAGCACCAGACCTCATGTGTAGCTCTAAACTGGTAATGTGTAAAGGCTTTAAAATGTTGCTAATAGAAGCACCGTAGTTTGGCGCCATTCCACGGTTGTATGCAATTTTAATGTGTGCCATATTTGGTATCTATTTACACAGTGTTACAATATTTCTTTCATTTAATTGAGAATCATGTGTAATTAAGGGCCGATTCAAATCTGAATCAATTCCTCTGTGATTCAGTGTAGTTTTCAGAATATTTATATGAATTGGCTGAAATCACACTGGATTGCGCAGAAAGTAGTGCATGCACTACTTTTCAAAAACAGATCACATCAACTTGCATGGTACTGCAGTACCAAACCATCTGGAGCAGGCAGACATACTGCATTAATCTGCGCCATTAAGAAGAATGCACCTTTCCCACATCACGATCTGGTGTTAACTGGCCCTAAACGACAATGCGTGGCTGTGACTCCTGTGTGCATGCATGGGAGTGACGTCATCAAAACTTGGCCATTCAAGCGTTCAAACCCTGTGAACCCAGAAGGAAGACTGGGAGACAATGGAATCCCCCTGGCAGAGGTAACTGCGTGCCACTGGAAGGCTTCATTTTAAGGTAGGTCTGTCATAATGTGCTAGTATGCGCTGCATACTAGCACATTATGAAATGATCCTGCAGGGGCCCAATTTTTTTCCTATTTTTTTGCGGTTTAGTACTACTTCAAAAAGGAACTTTCGTCTCCCATTTTCCTCTGTACAAACCTTCTCACTAGTCCAGGGAGACACTTACATTTTTACTGTCCGAGTTGCTTTCTACCGATTATTATTGTTTAATCTTATGACTACTAATGAAAATTGTTTTGCTATACAGAAGAGGGGAAATTATCGTCCCTGGCTGTCAAATACTTGATAAGTAAAGTACGAAGTTAATTATTCTCCACCTAAACTAGCCCTAATTTGGGTTTGATTGTGGCAGAGACATGCATTGTAAGTTATTTTGGGAGAAGGAACTGATAGCAATGGTTGGATGCTCTCTGTAAATCCTTGCCAATAAAGTGCTAGCTCTATATAAATAAGGGAAATAAAATTGTCCCATGATACCAAGCAGAACAGATAATAAGTACTATTCACAAAGCGGATTATTTTCATGTTCTGGATTACAATAGGTGAATGCAATCTGCGCATATTCATGAGCACACACGCAAGCATTATTCTGTATTCATGATTGCAACATTATAGGAGGCTCAAAGTTTTTGTTTCTTTATATCTGTATTTATTTTATTATTTACACAAAATCCTTAGTTTACAAATACACATTTAATAAAGGTTTTTCCATTCTTTAGGGTGAGAAGTGCAAGCTAGGTTGTATAATAAGAGAACCCAGCATTAAGTCTGCATTGGTTGTCTGCTTCTACAGGTTGAAGCTCTAAACATTACCTTCTCTACAGTACAAAAGGGAATGGTGTCCCTCTTTTGGCTTAATGTGCATACATTCAAGCAGATAGAAAATTGCATTTGTCTAGCTTGCCTTATTTGTGAATTGTTTAAATGGGCCTTGCCAAAGAAAGAGGCATAAAACACAGGGCGACTAAATGCTGTGAATGCCACTGTAAACGTGTACCAACGTCCCGATAATATAAACTGGAAATTAATCTGGGCTAATAGAGTGGACTTTTGACGGTACAAGTAAATACTGTAGAAAATCTATAAATATTTATTCATAAAAAAATGGTATACGAAGAAAATTGTATACAGAACTTTGTGAACAAAGTAGTACAATATCAGCATATTATCTCAGTACATATTAGGAAATATTACATAAAAGCTTATACTTATGGATATATGCTCATGAACATGGGAACATAAAGCACCAGCGAGTATACATAAACTTTTTGATCCTTAGGACTGGATTTGATATGCGGAGTGGTAAATCTTGCTTTTACTCAACATGTTTCGCGTACAGGACGCTTTATCAGGAACATAAAGGAACATAAAGTCTCTAAAACGTGTTTCGGCATGAAGGCACGACGACAATGCATCTTTTTACCCCCTGAAATAGTCACATAAACCTTCACTCCTGGAAGGCTATGCACATAATTATGCCTATAAAGCAACAAGCACACACCTCTGGAATGGCTTATATGTGAAAACAAATTAGCTAATTATATAGCCAATGCAGCTAGCCACTATTTTCCCCCAAATAAGTCATATGGAAGTACCTGCTGACATCTGCTGGGCTGGCTGTTTGTATTCCAAGCCCAGTTTTAGCTTGGGCCAAAAATAAAAAGGACTCCAGGTTGCTCTGCTGCCCCAATCTTTGATGCTGTCATCTGAAGACTCTCCGAGCCAGGCATACAGCTTTGTTTTTTGTAGGCTTAATGACTCCCAGCTTCATTTACCCCACTCCATCTGCGTCTCGGGTGTCGAGGCTTGAACCCTTGCCCTGGAATCACAGGACAATGCTGCAAAGACTGGCCACACAATTAGATACGGACCAAACACAACCTAGAAAAAAATGTATACACAATGGGCTAGATTCAGGTAGGGGCGCGCAATGTTACAGCGGCGTAGCGTATCGTATTTACGATACGCCGCCGTAAGTTAGAGAGGCAAGTGCTGTATTCACAAAGCACTTGCCTTCTAAGTTACGGCGGCGTAGCGTAAATGGGGCCGGCGTAAGCGCTCGTAATTCAAATGTGGATGTGGGGGCGTGTTTTATGTTAATTCTTGGTGACCCGAAGTGATTGACGATTTTTACGAACGGCGCATGCGCCGTCCGTGTACATATCCCAGTGTGCATTGCTCCAAAGATATGCCGGCGTAATTCATTGCTGAATCTAGTCCAATTTATTTTAGCAGAAAACAGAGGATGAGACCTGAGTCTAGAGTTGGGCTTTAAAGGAATCATGCCAATTGAAAATTATGCAGGTGACCAGGGCAGGACTTAGGGTAGTAAAGGCCCTGGGCTTGAGTCACTTTCGGGCCCTACCCAAAAGTGACTCAAGCATATCCAAAATTCCAGGATCAGATTCAATTATACTGGTATAAGCAACCCATAATGAAAAGTGGTGGGTACAGTTCTCCCACTTCAAAGGGGTATGCCTAGGGAAGCAAAAAATGCATAACATTGTGTATGGGGATAAATAACCCAATATCACCACAAAGAGCCTGGCAAGGATAGAGCTTCCGCTGTACCTGTCAGATGGAAAGGGATCATATAATTCCGCCGTACGAGCCGTCATGTCTGTCCATCGGTAGCCGCCGCAGCTATAAATAGTGTAATTCGGATGCCCACACATGTGCAGAAGAATGACTAGGCGTAATGACGTCATCGCGACCGTGTTGCATAATGATGACGTGTAGTCTGAAGGACATGATGTATACTGCGCATGGGCACAAAAAAGCACTGACACAAGTCATAGTGCAATGTATTCAAAGGGCAAATCCAGCAATTGGAGCCAAAGTAACATGCCACATCCAGCAAAAGGACAGACATGGGCATAATATTGCAAAAATAGCTTCACAAGGGTAATAATAAAAGAAAGACAGTTTGTCTACTTGGACGGAGGACAAAAATGATCAATGCCCCTAGAACAGGAAAAAATGCTAGACCAATCAACACACTTTAAATGAAAAATTCACCACTTAAGACCCGGACCATTATGCAGGTTAAGGACCTTGCCCCTTTTTGCGATTTGGCACTGTGTCGCTTTAACTGACAATTGCACGTTCGTGTGACGTGACTCCCAAACAAAATTGGCATCCTTTTTTTCCCCACAAATAGAGTTTTTTTTTGGTGGCATTTGATCACCTCTGCGGTTTTTATTTTTTGTGCTATAAACAAAAATAGAGCGACAATTTTGAAAAAAATGCAATATTTTTTGCTATAATAAATATCCCCCAAAAATATATAAATTTTTTTTTTTTTTCCTCAGTTTAGGCCGATACGTATTCTTCTACCTACTTTTGGTAAAAAAAAAAAATCACAATATGCGTTTATCGATTGGTTTGCGCAACATTTATAGCGTTTACAAAATAGGGGATAGTTTTATTGGATTTTTATTAATATTTTTTTTGTTACTACTAATGAGGGCGATCAGCGATTTTTTTCATGACTGCGACATTATGGCGGACACATCGGATCCTTTTGACACATTTTTGGGACCATTGTAATTTTCACTGCAAAAAGTGCTATAAAAATGCATTGTTTACTGTGAAAATGACAATTGCATATTAGGAGTTAATCACTAGGGGGCGCTGTAGGGGGGCGGGGCTGAACATATGTGTTGCGAACTGTAGGGGGGCGGGGCTGAACACGTGATGTCATTGATCGTCTTTCCCTATATCAGGGAACAGACGATCAATGACACTGCCACCACGAAGAACAGGGAAGGTTCACACCTCTCCCCGTTCTTCAACTCTGGTGACCGATCGAGGGACACCGGCGGCGATCGGGTCCCGCGGGCACAGTCACGGAGCTTCGGACCGGGTCGCGAGTGTGCCGCTGGCGGCGCGCTCGCGACCCCACGGCTGGGCTTAAAGAGACACGTACAGGTATGCGATTGTGCCCAGCCGTGCCATTCTGCCAACGTATTTCATGGTTAAATGACTGGCATATTATTAAAAAAAATCAATGTAAACGGGCGGGGCCCCCTATTGGGCGGGGCCCATGGACTTGAGCCTAGTCAAGCCCAATGGTAAGTCCAGCCCAGCAGGTCACCATTAGTGACCTTTTGAAAAATTGCCTGCCTGTTTATAGTTTCAGTAGCCACTGACTCAGAACAAGCATGTAGCAAGTAAGGTCAGAGTAAAATCTAAACTTCTGATATGCACGTTGGCTACAAGAGCTTTGTAGCTACTAGATTAGTGTAGCACTACCCCCGAAAGAGCTGATGGTTTGTTTTGTGTGGCATGTTACCTCTGTATCTCTGCCGTCTAGGGTACTTGATGAGAGTTGTAGTAAAGGGAATGTCCAATGCTTTTATTACCCAGCCAGGTAAAAACAATTAAACAGTAGAAGGGATAGCAAATAGAAGACAGCAGATCCAGGGGTAACTGCATACGGGGAAACAGTTCTGCTTCCAACAACACTTTGTTTCGCTACTCCAGCCGGAGTGGGTGTAGCACACCTGGACAGGCCTCTCTCACAAGCCTGGCAGCCAGAGTGTCACTCGAACTTAGGGTCAAGTCTCTGCCACAGACCCTCCCAAAAGAATGGAAACAATTTTGCTCCAGAATCCTCTCTCAGTAGATTCAGTACCGGGATCTCCTTCAGGTAGTTTTGCAAGTTAGCGACTGACAGGCGACCAACATTCAGGCTGTCAGATCCTAGGTAGTCCACGATGAATGGACAGGCCCCTCCTGGGACACCAGCCTTGTGCTTGGTATCCCTCAGACAGACTCCTCATCGGTCAACCTCCTCCAATTGGACGGACAGCTTGGGACCACCTCCGAATTCTGGACCCAGCCGATCACTGAGTCCGCACAGCAGATCAATTGCTCTGGGCCAACGTGGTCCTGGAACCAGGAACACTGCTACCAACGCACACCCCGGCCAGGAGGGCCATATGCGGGGGTGTTGTGGAATGGCTACCCCAATGGTGGGCGCCACACAAAGAAGAACCTTGAGGCAATGGCGTCTGCCCCATTTATACCCCTCCCCAGCATGCACAGCGAGGTGGTCCACCCCCGACTGGCCGCCAAGGAGAGATACCCAGTCTCACTTGACCCTACTGCTGCCACCTGCCGTCCGGGGGGTGACCTAAATCCCCGGACGAAAGGTTAGCCCACAGTAAAGCCAAACTAGAGCAGAGCCCCAACATTTAAACAATCAAACTAATTCAGAGCCAACTATTTCTCTGAATTCTCTCCCTAAATTTAACAAAGCACCGGCTCTGAAAAGTAGCCTGGCGCTACATTAGTTAGACAGCCAAACGGGAAACATTTTCAGAAGTAATGGCCAGTGACAGAAGCAAAGCTCTACTTGTTTGCTAGCAGGCCCTTCCACGGAACTATGGATCAATGTGTTTAGAACAAGGCGTCAGTTACTTAAATTTCAATCCATACTAACTAACTAGTTTACTTGTCAACCACGCCAGTAAACTGCTAAATGTAAAAATGTGACACAGATTCAATGTGTAATTATTTAAGGGTATTGTAGAGAAACCTTTAATATCTACTGTTTATTCCCTGTTATTTCCCAAAAGACTGGAATTAGGATGACAACCAGGTACACAAATCTTGACTAAGGAATACAAATAAGACATAATTCACTTTCTAATGATATTTACCTGTCTATTTCTCTTTCCATAATCTCCAAAATAATTCTTCCCATAAATGTGTAAAACCCATCCTGCTTTTCTAAATATATTCAAATCTTGAAGTCAGAACATTTCTTTTTTTCACACTGGAGAAATCAAACAGATTAAAATTACAAAAAAGTAAGATAAGTTGAAAGCAATACTCTTATTATGCTGTATTTATTTCTGAAAACCTGGTCAAAGATAAAAATGATATTTCAAAACTAATTTAAAACACAAATTTCACCCTAAACTCTTTTGCTTCACCTAACAACCTTTAACAAAGTGTATAGTTTAAAATGGACAAACAGTGGTACCATCCAATCATGAACTGTGTATGAGAGTACACTAAATCCCTCATCGCTTGCAGAGCATTTCCCAAAGGAGGTAAACAATGCGGAAAAGAACAATACAAACTCTAGAGAGTTTTACGTGAAGGAACTTAGACATTTGTTTGTATTAGGATGCTAAAAGCTGAACTGCAGGCAAACAGCTATATATTGAAAACGTATGTGTTGAAGAACATAAATAAACCGCCTTACTTACCAAAATACTTTTAATTCTCTTCAGCCACTCTTGTAAACAAAGCACCCCAAGTTATGATTACCATTTCTCCCTGTTTGCCAGAGAAATACCAGTTTTAATGTGTCGGACCACTAAAAATACCAAGGCTGGTGGAATTCCCAGGGAGAGGGTGGTCCAGCATTTCACCTCAGGGTCTAGTCCTTGGCAATAGTGAAGCGATGTGTACAGATCGGTGCAGTAACTCTAATGCCGCGTACACACGTTCAGACATTCCGACAACAAAACAGTGGATTTTTTTCCAACGGATGTTGGCTCAAACTTGTCTTGCATACACACAGTCGCACAAATGTTGTCGGAAATTCCGATTGCCAAGAACGCGGTCACATACAACGGCACTAGAAAAGGAAAGTTCAATACCAAGTGCGCCCAGGGCCGGATTCCCAACAAGGCCACCGAGGCCAGGCCTCGGGGCGGAAGTGGGTGCAGGGGCGGCGCCAGTTGTAACACATAGTGGGAGACTGCTGTGTCACAGAGCTCACTGTGAAAAGTTTGGGCGCGCTGTGATAAAAGTCTCACCCTCCTCCTAGACCAGCTTGTGTGATAGAGGCAAGCTTTATCCTCCTGGTTATTGATTTTTTTAAGCCTGTTTTCCCTTATTGATCCTGTGTGGGGGACGAATAGTGTGGTTGTCTTGCCTCAGTCTTTAGTCCTCCCGAGGTAAGCTATGAGTATCTTTTTTGTATTTTTTTGTGTCTTTTTTCTTTCTTGCTATCCATCAAAGTTGGAAGAGAGGGGATAACCACATTCTGTGTTCTGTGAAAAGTTGAAGCGACTTTTGGTAGAAAAGCTGGGTATTGGGAGAGGACGATCTTATCCGTCTGGATCAAATAATAGGTTTCCATCATGGATAGAGCCTGTATTTTGCTTACTCTCCTTGCTGACACTAGGGCCACTAAGAGTACTGTAAGGTATTTATCTGAACATTCCTCCAGTGGTTCAAAGGGCGAAGAGAGGAATCGTGGAGAGTACCATAGAGAGGTCCCATGTCGGGATTCTATTGAGCTTCTTGTGTCTAGCTCTTTTAACGAGAGAAGGAAGTCTTCTGCCAGTCTGATGTCCAGGCAGGAAGAAAGGGCTGCCACTTGGACCTTCAGAGTGCTCTGGGAAATGTTTTTGTCTGCTCTTTCCTGTAGGAAATCTAAAATTGCCAGAATAATTCCTCTGTATAGACTAGCTAGGAACTAAAGAGATCGGACTTTTCAAGGCACATGGGTAGATAGTGTAAAAAATGAAGGGTTTTTATTATAGAAAATTGTAAAAACAATTAGACATATAAAATTGTTGTATCAATATTGTTAAAGGAGTTCTATAATGCATTTCTTTTTTACACTATAATGTTCCCTTAGGCTTTACCTTTCAGTCGATGTCTTTCTTTCCTAAATCAGCGCAGCCATTCCTTTGCTACCTCCTCCTGAATTTCAGCCACTTCCTGGTTATGGAGCCATGGTGGATGATGTAAAAATCGTCATGACCCAAGCTCCCTTGCTTTTCTTTCCTGTCACTCAATGCCTCTCTCCTCATCCTCCCCTCCCCTATCCTAGTATCTCCCCTCCCCATTCATTTAAATATACACACCCCTCCCTGCCTCCCCTGCCATGCCATCCGCCCCTAAAATTATCATATCCCACCCCTCCAAACCCTCCACCAATCATTGTGTCCTGTGACTGCACGGAGCTATTGCTATTTGAGTACACATGCTGCTCACATAGATAAATATACAGTGCAGCAGGAGAAAGCAGCCTGAAC